>NW_015552678.1:90929-104173 GCF_001515605.1 Sinocyclocheilus anshuiensis
TATCTGTTTTCTGACATTATTGTGCCCACTGTTGGGGCTAACGCAATACAAGTAGCGCAAATTACATAATCAGATTACTTTTTCAAGTAAGTAGTAAAGTAACACATTACTTTTAAGTTTTTTTGTTATTGAAGATAAATAAGCAAGCCCAGCTTAGGTGACAAAAAGTAACGCAAAAGTAACATAATGCATTACTTTCCATAAAAAGTAACTAAGTAATGCAATTAGTTACTTTTTATGGAGTAACGCAATATTATAATGCATTACTTTTAAAAGTAACTTTCCTCAACACTGATTGTGCTTATATACAAGCTGACGTTCCTCCTAAATAATATCAAAATATAAAGTCACTGCCACTCTCTCCTCAACCTCCTGCACCTCACCCTCCCTCCTGTTTTTTGAAGAGCAGCCAAGCTCTTAAAGCCCACCCTTCTTTTCCTGTGAGCTCTGCTTCAGCCTCTCCTCTCCCTTCATAGACATCACAAGTGCTTGGGTTGGACATCCACATACACTGAGAGTGGCGCAGGGCGAGAGAGAGAGAGAGGAACATAACTGTTGACTTGCTAGATGTCTCTGTGGAAACGCAGGTAAGCTCCCACCTTAATGGATGGAGGCTTGGTGAAGGGGTTTAGCTGGTGGAAAAAGAATGTTTTGTACTCTCTGTGTCTCCCCCCAGCTTTTTTTCTCCCCTCCTTGTATTTGTTGTAGGGGCCAAGGTGGGCGTTTCAGTGGCTGGTATGTTAGACAGTGTGGAGGAGGAGCTTGTATGTGTATGTGCAGATAGGTGGGTGGAGATGAGGAATGTGTTTGGGTGGGGTACATGGCCTAGTCATGCATGCTAATGAGGGGGTATGGCACCTTTAATCATTTATTGTTAAATTTGAGTGTATGGAGTTACTACTAAAGAAATTAGAATTGTAAAAGCGATTAATTTCTAAGTTAATTAGTAATAGGTATTGTTTTGTTTAAGATGGTAAAACTTTTGAAGAAAGAGAATGTGAAGCAGATATCTGACTGTAGGCTCATTTATAACCACATGCACATGCTCAGCTCTGAGGAGGCGTGGTGGCCAACAGAATCTCCTTTGTCTCTTTAACAACAATCTTTGTGACAACAGTTGTGTGTGTGTTTTTGTACTGTGTAAGTCTTTGTGTGGTGTATACAATACATGTAGTTAAATGTAATTCTGCATATGGAGCGTCTATGATGTGAGCATACATTAAACAGTAATGCTTTACCTAGGTTATTATAATTTTTTACAATCTAATTTAGTTTTGTTTAGTTTTCACTCTATTAGTCTAATTCGTTTTTTTTTAATCTAATTTAGTTTTGTTTAGTTTTCACTCTATTGTTGTTAGTTTTCGGGTTTTTTCAGAGGCTTCTTCTAGTTTTAGTTTTTATGGTTTTTATTAGTCTTTCTGGTTTTTAATATTTTAGCGCTGCTAGAGTTAATGTGCTATCTGAAAATATAATGCCGTAAAACTTTCTCAGTGCTGTCTAGTGGCATTTTCATACTTAATGAAGGTGAATTGTAAAATTAAACATTTGTAGCCATGTTTGTGATGGCATTATAAGATTTTCATTATTGCATTAATTTTCATCCATTTTTGCTTATAATTTTAATTTTATAGTTAAAATTTTAGCCAAAGAGTCATTAAAACCTTAAGTGAGGCCCACTGAAAAGAGAAACTTCATTTCTGTATGCTGATAGGTATAGAAGTCCATTTCCACCACATAAGAGGGAAAAAAAGCTTGGTAAAAATTATATCATAATTATGATGAAAGTCAGATTTTTATGTCATAATTATCATTGTTTAAGTTATAATTTAGACGTTTATGTCATAAAGATGCCTTTTTTTCAGAATTTCAAACTTTTTATGTCATGTTTTTGTCAAAACTTCGACTTTATTTTAGTTTTATCTCATAATTCTGAAATTTGATGTCAGAATTTAAACTTTTTATGTCATAATTATTTCTTGCTATGTCATAATTCTAATTATGATCATGTCATAATAATGATTATGATACTAAAGCATGACTTTTTTCCTTATATGGCAGAAATGGGCTTCCACAGATGGAACAGTGGAAGATCTCAGAACAGTCTGGCTGCACACTGCTTATTTATTTATTTGCTTATTTATATTTCTTTCTTTCTTTTTTTTCAAAGACTTGAATTAGCCATGGAACATTTTGTTCTGCTCCCACAGGGGGGGTTTGGAGCACTTGCCTTCTGTGAGCAAGTGCAAATGTTTAGTACTCTATGCAGAGACTGGCATAGCAATGTAGAACACATCAATATTAAATCATACTCAATATTTCAACATGCATATGTTATACTCATGTGTTACACTTTGTTCTGCAAGGAATATGCATTATTAACATTTAGCATTTTATCTTGTTGTTGTTACATAATGTATAAATTAAAGTGTTGCAAAGTATTGTGATTATAAGTATTATAATATAGTTTAAGAGACTTTATGACCGACAGTTGTAACACAATAGATCTTTAGTGTGAAGCTTTGAAATTTTGTGTCTTACTGTTCTTTTTTTTTTTAGGTCACATCATCTATAGATGAGCCAGTGTCGATCCCTGCAGAATCTGAGGTATGGTAACATGCCATATCCCATCAGCCCTTGACATTTCACCACTGTTTATCTACTAAACACCCTTGCCTTTGGCCACACACACTAATGGGCTGGTAAAGGTGTTTTTCCTAATTACCAGGCCTCCAGCACCTTACCTTTCAGGGTGCACTAATGTGCTTTTCTCATAACTTTGCTTTATGAGGTGTAACAAAAACATATTAAGCCATACTAACAAGGTCTCTAGCTTTACACAAATATATAGCATGCCTATAGAATAAACATATATAAGACTTTGTAATTGTTATATAATGGACTTTATCAATGGAATTTGTTCGTTCTTTAATTATGATCTTTTTAAAATATGCTATTGACAGGTCCAGTTCGAGGACACTACACCTGTAGCCACAGAGGTTGGTTTATATACATATGTATAGATAGAAAATAATGTATTCTATTTTGGTTTGATACTATTTGTTTTACGACCACAAAACAAAATTAGGTAACACTTTACTTAAAGGCACAATATGTACGATTTTTTAATTAAAATATCCAAAAACCACTAGAACAGTGTTATATATTTTGCTAACTTGTGTACTTACATTATCCCAAATGGTGAACATGATTTCTGCCCGAGTCCCTTCAAATTGTATTGGCTGTGGGGATGAAGACGACAACTCCCATGATTCCACACTCAGTCACGGCCTCATCAAACTTCACCTTTGTCTCTTTGTTTATTTTGAATACGCGCCCTCTAGCGGCGAAAATTACACATTGTGCCTTTAAAGCCTTTATATGTAATAAAGGCTTTTTTACTTAAAGCCTTTATATATAATAAAAGTAGTTTTAATGCATTTATTATGCCTTGTAATGCACCTTATAATGCATTGTACAGTCTCATGAGTAATTGTAACAACAGAAACACTTATCAATTCATTGTTTACACTATGCATTTTAAATTTGGTTATAATTATTTACAACAAGATATAATGTATTACAACGCACATAATGAATAATTATAATGCATTATACTCTTTAATAACCCTTTATAATGCATTATACATAAAGGCTTTGTGTTACCCAAAATTAAAATGTTCCTTTATGAACAAAATTAAATCAATAAAAACGCTTCAAAGAATGTAAATGCAATGCAAAATACATTTTCATTTTTGTTGTGTTCAATAAATTAGCATCCACTACTATTCAAATTTCAGTAAGAGGTCAGTAAGATTTTTTTTAAAGAAATTAATACTTATATTCATCAAGGGTTCATCAGAGGCGGACAGTTCTCAATAATAAGAATTCAATAATAAGAAGTTAATATTGTGGTATATATTAGACACAATATTGTCTGATTTTGCTAAATTGTGTACGTGAAAATATTACCTATAAAGCCACAGAAGAACTGTTGTGCATCTTCTACACTGCAAAAAATGCTTTTCTTACTTAGATTTGTTGTCTTGTTTCCAGCCAAAATATCTAAAAATTCTTAAATCAAGGATTTTCTAGACAAGTAAAAATTATTTTGTTTTCAGAAAAAACATGTCAAAAGTAAGAAAAGCATTTTTTGCAGTGTAATAAAACACAAAAGGTGTTTGACTGAAGCAGCACTGCACAGACCATTCTCTGTATGACATCAAAGTACAGCGAGAGCGATTAGACAGCATTTTTTTATTTTTTGTTTTGATGTCAAATAGTGTGACATCAAAGTACAGCGAGAGTGATTAGACAGCATTTAAAACATTTCTGTTTTGATGTCAAATAATGTCTGTTTTGCTTTTTTGTTAAAAGCAGTGTTTCTGTTGTAAAGTTATACAGCTACAGTTGTGTTGCTGGGTTTTAAAGCAGGTTTGATTTAGCTTCTTCCTTATCAATCTGTATTTACAGTATTTCACTGTCCACTGACTCTCTCTGTTCAAATGTGGTTGAATGGCTACACATAGATGTGTGCACACACTGTCAGAACTGTGTGAGTTCACTACCATCCTGCTTTTGTGGGGGTGGGTAGGGGTGTTAAAAAAAAATTTTTTCCCATAGGTTTTTAACATTCTAAAAGCTCTTTATTCCAAATATACTACAAGTTAGTCAGCTTTCACTCAAGTTATGGAGTTGAGTACTTTGTCCGCCTCTGATTAAATTGATCAAAAGTGACAGTAAGACTTTCAGATTGATTAAAAAAAAACAGATGTTACGTTTTTATTAAAAAAAAATTGAAATAGAAAACAGCAATTTTAAATTGTAATATTTCACAATATTTCTGTTTTACTGTATTTTGATCAAATAAATGTAGTCTTGGTGAGCATAACAGATCTTTCAAAAACATTTTAAAAATCTTACTGTCCCCAGACTTTTGAATGGTAGCATAGAACCTTGATCTATTAAATATGATATATTTCAGTAGACAGATCAATTTCAAAAGACTATCTTTTCCTAAATATCATATGTCAGGCTTTACAGGGTAAACATGCAACTCACTATAATTCCATGTACTGTAACATTTGAAGCCCAGGACCTGTAAACGTGAGTATTTTGCTTTTGTGTACATTATGTTTTGCATGTTTTCCCGTCTTTATGATGTTCTGGTGCAGATGCATGTTGTAGCTCATCCTGGTGAGACGGTTGACACCGAGCGTGAAGATGAAGCTGAGCTTCCTGCTGAGGATCCTGTGGTAGAGGTGCCAGTGCCAGAGACAGTGACTACAGCTGAAACTGTTGCTGCGGTTGAAACTGTGACAGAAACAGTAGTACCTGAAGTTGAGCCTGTTGCTGATGCCACAGTGGAAGTCGACGGGCATGTTGTCGGTGTCGTGGAAGAACCTGCCGTTGAAGCCGAAGCCATAACTGTTGAAAATGAGCCTGCTGAAGTCCACACAGAAGTCACGGAGGTGCCTGACACAATACATCTTCATGGCACATTGCAATGGACTCTTTGCATGAGTGTATTTGCATGCACAACAGGTGACTCTGTCTTGTCCGTTCTGTGTACTTGTTTGGATAACTGGGCATGACATGAGCCTCACTCTTCCCCTTCTTTTTACATTCCCTTCAACACTTTTGTCAATGTTTTTTAAGGGACACTATACTAACTACAGTGCTAGCAAATGTATATATAAATTTTAAACGAGTTCCTTCCTTTCTTATAGGATGTACATGCAGAGCCTGAACCAGAAGAGTTTCCAGTGGTAAGTTCTTTTGATTTTTTTTTTTTTACCAGTATGCATTTTTGGGGATAGTTCACCCCCCCCAAAAAAATGTTTTAAATGCTTTTATCATTTACTCCCTCTTATGTCTTTACAAACCTGTATGATTTTCTTTCTTCTCTGGAACTTAAACACAGATGTATCTCAGAGTTTTGTCTATACAGTGAAAGTCAAGTTGTTTTGGACCCCATTGACTGACTTTCCTCTGTGGAACATGAACACAGATGTCAAGGCCCCGATATACAATATAAGTTCTTTTAATATACCGTATGTGTTGCAAACTCTCCTCTTAATAACAATACACACAACAAAAATGAAAGCGGTGAGAAAACAGCAGTTAAGAAAGCATCATAATGACGTGGATGAACTGTTCAATTTGGCATGTTTCATTATAGAGCATTCATTACTTAGATTTTACTTTATATATTTATATTTCTACTATAAACCAGAAGGTGTTTACCAGCTGAGGGAACCTTTCAAGAAAGTTCACTTTGGCAAACTGTTTTGAACTCCCAAAACAAATTCTAAATAAACTTATTAAACAAACAAAAAATGACACCACACCAGTTCGTTCTTTGATTTTGCTTGAAGTACATTGGGGTGTTTTTGTCTATATTATGAACATCAAAGGGGCCTAGTGTTGTTTTGGACCCCATTGACTTTAACTGCAAAAAACAGCTCAAACAAAATAGCACATTTTGTGTTCTGCAGAAAAAATAAGTAAGACCTGTATGTCCGTGAAACATAAACGCAGATGTATCTCAGTGTTTTTGTCTATCCAATGAAAGTCAGAGGGGTTCAGAGTTGTTTTGGACTCCACTTAGTCTGACTTTCACTGTTTAAACAAACAGTTGAAAAAATTTTTTTTTTCTGAATATCTTGTGTTTTGCAGAAGAAAGTCTTGCATGTTTGGAACAGCATAAGAATGATTAATAATGCCAGAATTTTTTATTTTTGTAAACTGTCTAGTAAACTAAAATATTCCTCTGTAGTGGTAAAAAGCTCACTACAATAACATTTGCAATGAATGCCAAGGGGCATTGAAATAACATGCATTCATATTATTAGGAAGCTGCAGTACCTGCAGAAGCTTTAGTGGAGCCAGAGCCTGAACAGAAGCAGCAGCAGCAGCCAGTCCTTCTGGAGGAACCCACGGTATAAAACAACTTTTTAGTAACTCCTTTCATGGGGTAATTTCAAGCATCTTTGTTCAGAATCCTTTTAGATTGAAGTTTAATTTTAAATATGGTCTCTTGCCCTCGGGTTTTCACATGCTCAAGCCTTCAGTCGAGTCCACAAGTGACCCCATCGCTGAAGAATTTGTTGTGACTGAGTCAGTAGCTGCTGACCCAACTGTTGCAGAGGAACAGGTGAGCAGTAGAACTAAGCGAGGAGACACACCTACAATGTGCACATCAAGCATTAAATCCTGTTAGCTCCTTGGATGGATCTAAATAGAATATATGGCCTTTTCCCATAGTTTCCTGAAACAACAACAGATGCCCCCGAGGTTCTATCAGAGACACTGTCAGAAACGATTCCTGCTCCTGAGCCTCTGCCTGTGCCTGTAGCAAAGGAGATTATACAAGTGAGCTTTTAAATGGTTAACTTGACTGCAGCATCCCATTATTTACAGATATATACACACACATACACAAAAGTTTGAGGTTAGTTAGGATTTTTATGTTTTTAAAGAAACCTTTAATGCTCACCAAGACTGCATTTATATGATTAAAATACAGTATAGAAAGAAATAGAAGAATTATTGTGAAATATTATTATTGCAATTTAAAATAACTGTTTAAAATAGTGTTTTACAGTGTAATTTATTCCTGAGATAGCAAAGCTACATTTTCAGCATTCATTACTCTAGTCTTCAATGTCATATAATCCTTCAGAAAGTATTCTAATATGCTGATTTAGTGCTAAAGAAACATTTCTTATAATTATCAATGTTGAAAATAATTGTGCTGCTTTATATTTTTGGGGAAACCATGATTTTTCAGGATTCTTTGTTAAATAGAAAGTACAAAAGAACAGCTTTTATATTAAATACTGCTACTGCAAGTGTTGTTTTACTGGAAGTTGTTTTTATTTCAACAGTGAAATTATAAATATTTATATTTCAGGCTCAAGATGAATTTATGCCACAAGTAGAAACTGAAACTATAAAGGTATTTTTCCTTCAGTATTTTTTAAACCTCTTCATTGTATGAAATACGATGTTTCCACCACCCCACCAACAAATAGTATTTGTTTTAGTTCTCATATTCTAATTTTTATAGGACTTGGCAGTGGCTGGTGGCCTAACTGTGGATGCCATAAATGGATGTCTGGGAGCTACCGAAGTTGTGATTGAAGGTTAAAGTGCCTATGGTAAGAATGTGGAACTCTTAAAGGTATAGTTCACCCAAAACTGAACATCATTTACTCACCCTCAAGTTGTTCCAAACCTGTATGAATTTCTTTCTTCTGCTGAACACAAAAGATATTTTGAAGAATGTGGGTAACCAAACAGTTGATGGTCACATTTACTGTCAAAGCATGTACCAAAAAATAAATTAAATAAAAATACAAAATTAAAATAAATAAATAACTTTGGGGACCATCAGCTGTTTGGTGGCCTATCCCTTCAAATAATTTGAATCAAATGAAACAAGGTTCAAGAGCCATGGCAACAATAAAATATAAATTTTCTGTTTTACAGTTTCATAGGACATAAAAGGATGGCTGAAACATGAAACATTGCAAAGTGCCTTTTTGTGCCGATTCTTTCCTCAACTATGACAAGGATGTGTGGCTGTTCTTCGCTGGTGGAGTTTTTCTGAGCTTCTGGCTAATTTTCTTCAGTTTCCATATGCATGTACAGTAGATTTGATGGCGTTATACATTACATACGTAGTAAAGTAAAATGGAAGTGTGTTGCAAATTTATGTTTTTACTTAAGACCATTTTGTAATGTGGAATGAATACTCCTTGTTGTATTTGATAAAATGATTTGGAGCGGAGTGCTTTAGATCAGTGTTTCCCAACCTTTTTTTAGTCGTGGCACCCTTTGGAAATTTTAACAAACTTGTGGCACCCTACAAAATTAATTTCTAACTTCGATATGATAATTTGAAAAGTACAGATATTCGGTACAACAGGGAAGAACTGCAGAATATAATGTCACAGATATTTTTAATATTATAAAAAAAAATTGTCCATCAATGGTGGCAATCGGTAGGCTAATTTCTAATGAAGAGATCAATTTATATGACAGATTTTAATGTAAACATTATTTAATTACCATTATAACTAGCTATCTCACAAATTTTTTGCTCACTCAGTGTTTTTTTAATTTTACAGTGGGGTAATTTTGCCCTGCTCTCGACAGACAGCACCCCGGTTGGGAAACACTGCTTTAGAGCACGATTTCAGATACCATCACCACATCTCTTCTGTGCCCCCTTCAACCATCCACATGTGCCTTTTTCTAAATGATAAATAAAGGGAGTTTGAGTTTAATTAGTCTAACCAAACTTGCTGTATGCATTTCATTTAGATGAAAATAGTTTAGACTAAACTACTGCTATGCCATAAGATTGACAGATGCAAATGACCCTTGAGTTTGGGGATGCACTGTTGTTTATCTATCAGGGGCAAAACATTTTAAAGACACATCCATTAAGGTAAATAAATGGAAACATTTTGCCAATTCACATTTGTAATATCCAAAACGCCTCGACTGTTATCTGAATTTAAATGTACTCAATATTCCTGTATGTTATGATAAATAATGTTTGAAATGTATATCGAATTCATGTAAGTAATGAAAATGAACTCCATGAATTATAATAATTATTCAATTATTTAAAAAACGCCAGCAACAACATAAGGAACATTTTGGTGGAAGGTTAATCCACGGAGAAGATATTACTGCGGAGTTAAGAATCCATGGATTGGAGCTGCAGCAATTCTCGTTCAAGCTCGAAGCTTTTTTTAATCGATCAACTCTCTAGCGCCATTTCAGGTTTTACATTTCGCACTTCAGTATCCTTCCCGCTCACCAGTTACAGCTTCAGTTAGGTTAGTGTCACGAATATTTGTGATCAAGTTAAGTGTAAGAAAAATAAATTCAATATAGAAAGAAATAGCATGGCCTACTAAATATTAGCTATATATATTAGCATGCTGGTGTGGCCTGTTTTGCGCGTTGATTGTTCTGAAACGCTGACCCTCCAACATTCGCTGCTCACTTGACTTCCACTCATAACCTCGGGTTCCAATGCACCGAATGTAAATAAATTGCTGCGACATTTTGTCTCTCATTAAACTGTCCGTGTAACACACTAGTCCTGGTGCCTCTGAAGAATCGATTCTTCGAGGGAATCGAGAGTTGACTCGTGAATCGAATCCGCGAGACAGTGTTCCTTGATCATCAAACTACACATCAAAGAGAAGCCTTAACAGCACTTAAATATACATTTTAAGTATATATTTTTTTGCCAAGGTATATTTTTTTTGCCAAGGGATGGCAGTTAAACAATCAAGGTTTCATACTGTTCAATGCGATTCCGAACTCTGCGTTTATCCCCTATTCCCACTGCGCCCAAGTGTTTTGAGACACGAAAATATCGGTGCGTTCCAAACGGGATATATCGCCATCTGAAGGGCACTTCGGAGTGAAAACAATCATGGCCGCCATATTGAAGGGTCGTTCCAAACCGAAGTGCTCAAAACTGGCCACTTGAAGGGCCCTTCGGAATGAAGGATTTCGAAGGGTACAACTGATGCACACTTCAGGCTCCCATGATCCTTTGCGCAGATTCTTTGCACCTCCGTGTGGTTACGGGATGATGACGCAGAAGGGCATTTAATGAAACAGTTGTTTGGTCCCCTACACCCTTCATCCCTTTAAAGCTCTCACTCCGGAGGGTAAACCCTTCGAAGGGATTTTATGGCATAGGGATGAGCCCTTCCGAATGGAACGCAGGGCCCATGTGACTTCAATATCAGTAGGGAAAGCGATTAGAGCGCCCGAAACGCCGTGTTTTGAGGACATCTGCTGGTCAGACGTGTAAATGCAAAGGAAAGAATCCGAACAAACAAAACAAACCAAACCTATTTCTTTAAAATTCGGTAATGTTTTGTTCTGTCAGTGTCTTTTTTTATGTTTATTTGATAGCACATTTTTGTTTGCTGTTATACACTGAAAAATACTGTGTATATTTTGTATTTATAATTTTAAACATTTATATTTTGTCGGTTATTGTATAAAACATAACAGTGCCCAAAAGGAAATTTTGTTAGACTCAGCTCACTTCCGGGTACCAAGCTGACATATTTGTCCCCAAAATATGGTTAAGTAGCCTATAGGAACACACACACACACGTTTGGACTTTTTCTTTTTTTATTTGATAGAATTCACAAAATGAAGTAACATTGTCTAATGTGCCCCAACCTGTTTTTCTTGTACAGACATCCAGTAGTCATTTTAATAGTTCAGGTCTTAAAAAGGCCTTGAAAAGCGTTTAAAAGTCGTGAAGCAACTATGCTTGCATGTGATATAGGCTACTGATGAGTCATCATCTCATGAGAGTACATTCATTTTTTTTTTCCAGGTTTTTGTAAACATTTAACTAAAATGTTAGATTACATTTTTAAAGTCATTTTATAAGCCAATATTTAGGTTAGTCCATATTTGACCCAAAGTTGGGTTAACACAACTTAGTGCTCTGGTGGCAGTATTTTAACTTTTAAAAACGGTTTCATTTTTAAATTTTTTTTAAACATCTGAAACATGTATCTTTCCTTCTGATTGCCATCAAACCCTAACAAGGAAACAAATAGGGGAGACACTGTCTTGTGAGTGCTCAGTTTCCTCTTACAGTACAAAAGTTCAGGCTTCAACAAACAAAAAATGTCTGCAGTCAGATAGTCAGCAGACAGTCAGATCTTCTCTCTTAATAAATTAAATATCACAAGCTGAGACTGGACATCAGTTCAAGGTAAGACCAGTTTTAAGCCTTTTTTATCCAGATACTTTTACTCCATAAGTTTAATCAAGTGACCTATCAATTACAATATAATGAATGGTGTAGGAATGTGGTGACTGTTAAAGATGTGTTCTTATAATTGCTTTACCAATCAACAAGGTAAGTTCCATCCCATTGTGTGATAAGATAAACATATAACAGATAAATCCGTATTTTCAGTGTGTTTATAAGAATAATGCATTTTTTCATATGTTTATGGAAAATCTGTCATTGTGATAACAGCATTGTGTAAGTATTGTTTTACAGTATACAAATGGTGTTGTGGTACAATTACATAGAGCTAAATATGTGTATCTGCAGGCATCAGTGTCTTAATTGTTTACATCAGAAGTATTCATTTACATTGTTCAATTTAGTAAGAGGAAACAATTTAATAAATGTTGCATTTTTGCTCAAATGGCACTAGCAGGTCAGAACTTGTGTCATTAAGTCATTTTGAAGGCAGTGAATTGATTTATGCGAGTAAAAAAAAATTATAAATAAAATGCATTTTCCTTTCTTTGGGCATACTTACAACCAAAGTTACATTATTAATTCACCCTCAATATGAGTAATGTTCATATTGGGCTTAAAAAGAAATATATGAATATAACTCACTCAAAAAGCTATTTTATTTTATGTTATTTTTATTTCATTTATTTTTGGTCCTCTCCACCACACAGGCATGGCACCTGTTACAGTGATACTGAGAATCATAATCATGTTGTATGTGACTTTATCACTGAAAATACAAAGCCTGAGTCACACACAGACAATGAGCGAGGAAATGCTTGGAGTAAATACATTGCATACGACGCTGGTAAGTACACTAAATGGAATGCAGCAGAACAGGGAACGTCTCGGTTACGTATGTAACCCTCGTTCCCTGTAGGAGGGAACGGAGACGTCACGTCGGAGGACCGACGAATTGGGATCTCGCTTAGAGGGACCAATCTACTTCGAGTGTAAACTAAACGAGCCAATGCACATTGGCATGTGATTATTGCATCCAGCTGCTGCTGATCACAGCGTGAGTATAAGTAGGTAGGCAGTGGCACGGGCACTCCGCCCCTTTGCAGGTAACGGAGTCCGGTCCGCAACTCCGAGATGGTCATACCCCCGCAATGGGCGCATGAGTCGTCCACAAAAGCCACCTCAGCGTGCTTCATGCCCAGGCACGAGAAGCAGCGATCGTGACCATCATCCAGCACCAGGTAACGACCGCATCCAGAAACGCCCGAGTGATACGTTGTCTATAGCAAGACCCACATCGTCTTTACAAAGACGTAACGTCAAGTTTGCCACGCAACGTCGTCTTTAAAAAGACGCACCCGAAATTGCTCTTTTAGGGGAAAAAGCTCTTTTAGCATGCTGAGGCGCACAGGGGAGATGATCATCTGCAACACAAACAGGGGGTAGTGCAGCCTGATGTGTGCAACCCAC
>NW_015552678.1:104196-110277 GCF_001515605.1 Sinocyclocheilus anshuiensis
TTAGTTTACACTCGAAGTAGATTGGTCCCTCTAAGCGAGATCCCAATTCGTCGGTCCTCCGATGTGACGTCGAGAGTGACCGACTGAAAGGGAACTGCTTTTTTCCCCATAGTTTGCATTTTGCACCCTGATAAACCAAATTTTTAATCAGGTTGAAGTCAAAACAATCTTTGCAGTTATTTGATGTATGCACACTTTTCTGTATCCGAATGAGCATGTGTTAAGTGATCACTGATAGGACTGTAGACACATATTGCTACTGATAAACTTCACAGCAGTTATGTGCCTCTCCTCTAAATTCCAGCCACCTTACATGGATGAAACTGGAAACAACTTAAAACAAAAACAACAACAGGGTGAGTGTTAATAAACGATAGGGGTGGATTGCCCAATCATTAAACAGTTATTCAATTATTAATCTAAAGAACAATATATTTCATTACACACAATAAAAACAATTTTGAACTCAATATGTGCTGTAAAAATTGCCTGTAAAAAAAAGAAAGACGATGCATTGAGACTTAATTAATCAAAAATTGAGGTGGAAAAAGTTTTCAGCTGGATTTATTTTTCATTTTGATGGAAGCAAGGAAACTAGAATGGGAGTTAGAAAAATTTTAAACCTAGACTTATAGTAAGAGGGTCAAAGGAGGCGAGAGCCAGAAAGTACAGTAGTAAGCAATATACTATAAATACATGCAAGAAGTAGAAGTTTACTATGAAATTATTATGAGACATTCATTATTATTATTATTATTATTTTTTACTAGTGTGGATTGTCAATTTAAATAAACTAGTAATCCAGTGTTTTAAAGAAATTTGTAATCTGTAGCTTTTACTTTAGCTTTAATATTCAATTTAACAGCACCTTTGGCAAAATATTTTTTTTTCAACTTGACCCCAGGTTCTGTGTGAAGAAAATGTATGAATGTCCATTTTAATTAAGATTTTTTTTTCTAAATTTTTGGCAGCAAATTGGAAATCATTCAAATACTTGATCAGCATCAAAATAAATGTGTCAAGGCAAATGGTACAGGATCGCCTGAGGACACTTCTTAAAGGATACTCATTTCCATATAGCGTCAGCCAAAACGTCATCATAACCAATGTGAATCTCAATACAAGTAAGGCTCTTTCGTAAAAATGATTCATCATCAGTCATAGTGCTAGTAGACTACTACTACTAGTAGTAATAGATGACTAATAGAATAATACACATGCATGTGCAATTCTTTAGTAATTAAAAAGTTCTTTGTGCCCAATGAAAAACTGAGCTGTAATGAATGTTTATCGTGAGTCAGTTTTAGTTAATTAATAAAATTAATTACTATTTAGTTAAATGCATAGTACCCTATGCAGTTACTCTAAAAAATGACATATACCAGGTGAAAACATACAGACATTAAGGGCCCTATCATACACCTGGCGCAATGCGGCGTCAGGCGCGACGCAAGTGTTTTTTTGCTAGTTTCAGCCCGACACAGTTGTCATTTTCACATCCTGTGCAATCTTGTTTAAATAGCAAATGCATTTGCACCCATTTGTGCACCAATGGGCATGCTGGTCTGAAAACGAGGTGTGTTCAGTCGCATTGTTGGCACGTCTGCGCCTCGTTGTTTAAATAGCAAATGCATTTGCGCCCATGGGTGTGCTGGTCTGAAAACGAGGTGTGTTCAGGCGCATTGCTGGCATGTTGCTATTTTGAGGCAACTGAAATAGTCGACTGCGCCATTGACCAACAAAAACCTGGTCTAGGGCCCTATTTTAACGATATAAGCGCATGGTCTAAAGCGCACGGCGCAATTGCGCTTAGGGCGTGTCCGAATCCACTTTTGCTAGTTTAAGGATGGGAGAAATGGTTGGCGCGCCCAGCGCATGGACTAAAATGGTTGTCCCTATTCTCTTAATGAGTAATGGGTGTGTTTTGGGCGTAACGTGCCATAAACCAATCAGAGTCTCATCTCCCATTCCCTTTAAAAGCCAGTTGCGCTCGCGCCATGGCGGATTCGCTATTTACATGGCGGAATTTGCAAGCGGAAAAACTGAGCACTCCGGAATTTGCAAGCGGAAAAACTGAGCGCTCCTCTAGTGAGGGAACAGATCTACTCATGCGCGTAATTATGATACATGCAAATACTATCCATTATGACATGTAGGCACTTTTATATTTATGTACACAATAATAATCTTTTACATTTTAATAATTAAATTTTTAATTTTTAAAAATGTTTGTGCTGCTGCGCATCCCTGTGTGTAAGCAAAGTGTAAGTGCGTTGTGCACCCTCCTATAGGCGCATATTACTAACGCACTCTTTAAATAAAAAAAAAAATATATATATTGCGCCGTTGACTTTAGACCAGGTTTTTGTTGGTCAATGGTGCAGTCTATTTCAGTTGCCTCAAAATAGCAACGTGCCAGCAATGAGCCTGAACACACCTAGTTTTCAGACCAGCACGCCCATGGGCGCACAAATGGGCACAAATGCATTTTGCTATTTAAACAACATGGACATGGACGTGAAAATGACAACTGCGTCGGGCTGAAACTAGCAGAAAACACTTGTGTCGTGCCTGGCGCCGCATTGCGCCAGGTGTATGATAGGGCCCCTAAAGTCAATGGCGCAGTAGTTTTTTTGTTATTTAAAGAGCGCGTTATGATATAGGCGGGTCCCCAGCGCATGCATCCCGTCCTTAAACTAGCAAAAGTGGATTCGGACATGCCCTAAACGCAATTGCGCCGTGCGCTTTAGACCATGCGCTTAGATCGTTAAAATAGGACCCTAAATGTGTGCTATCAGGGAGCATTACAAAATACTGGATATTAAATTCTGGTCTATGTTTGACAGCTCAATCTCTAAAACTGTTCAAATACACAACTGACATAAAAATAAATGCAACAAGAGGAGCCGTGATAGAGCAACTGAGGGACCTGATACACGAACAGAAATTCCCCATGTGCATCAAGAAAAGCATGAAAATATCTGGTGTGAACATCACTACAGGTAAGAGAAGTATAAGCGGCGAAATGACATTTTGTCTACATCAAAAAAAAATATTTCTATGTGTTTTCTAATATGTTTACAATTTGTTTAATTTTTAGTGTGTCTCTCAAATCCAAACAAAACCCAGTGTAAGTGTGAGAATGAATATGTTTGGTCCTCTGAACAATGCTCTAAACATGGTGTTTGTGGCCCAAATCAAAATGATACCTGCAGATGCATCGCTTCTCTTCCAACTGACGGGACGTTCTGCCGGCCACCACCTGGTAAAGAAGTTTCTCTTTATTTCAGTCTAAGGTGACAGTTGATGTGGTAAAGTCTGATGTAGATTTTTGACTAGTAAATTATTTTTGTGTTTGCGCAAATTTGCAGCTCCATTGAAACCATTTAAATACACCATCATCATAAACATCAATGCATCAAGAGAAGCTGTAATAGAGCACTTGAGGGCTTTGATTCTTGGACAGAAATTCCCCATGTGTGCCAAAAAAGGCATGAAAATCTCTGGTGCAACTATCACTACAGGTAAGAGAAGTATAAGTGGTATAATGCCATTCTGTCCATATTAATCTGAAAAATTATTTCTACATGGGTTACCTGGTGTCTTAATAATTTGTTTAATTTTTAGTGTGTCTCTCAAATTCAAACAAATCCCAGTGTAAGTGTGAGAATCAATATGTTTGGTCCTCTAAACAATGCTCTAAACATGGCGCTTGCGGCCCCAATCAAAATGATACCTGCAGATGCATCACTTCTCTTCCAGCTGACGGGACGTTCTGCCGGCCACCACCTGGTAAAGAAGTCTCTCTTTATTTAAAGGGGTCATCGAATGCCCATTTTCCACAAGTTTATATGATTCTTTAGGGTCTTAATGAAAAGTCTATAACATACTTTGTTTAAAATTTCTCGATGTGTAAAAAAAAACAAAAACGTTTTACCTTGTCAAAATCAGCTCTTTTTACAGCAACCCGTTCTGTTGAATGTTGCTTTAAATGCTAATGAGCTCTGCTCACCCCGCCCTTCTCTTCCATGAGGTGATGAGCAGACTGTAAACTTTAGCCACGAAACTTGCTAACTAGCACATTATTAGTAAAGGCGATTTGCAAAGATTCATAAAAAACCCTTATACTCATTTCTTCTGTAGATGAAGCTGCAATCACAGCTGATTCGCGCGAACACATTTAGGTAGATCAGGGATCGGCGCATTCCCTTCAAAAACGAAAGTAAAGTTAATCCTCTGCGTCTTCAGCGGCTCAGATGTCGGGAGTAAATGACGACTGCTATGTTCATTATAAAATCCAACAACAAAACACCTAATTTGCTTAGGAGACATTCTTGTCTTCCCCTGCACTGGAGTCGACACAATGGCGGACAGCGCACAGCTCACTCGGGGCGGGTCTAAGGTAAGACGGCCTTGTCAATCAACTATCGTGGGAGTGGTCTGTGCAGAACTACGTCATTCTGCCAGGAATCTCAGAACAGCCTGATTTTAAAATAGGGATTTAAAAAAAAAAACACTGGGTAGATTTTTATCATTATAGGGTGGATGTGTACACACACTTCCAACACACAGGGCCGTTTCTAGGCATAGGCGAGCTAGGCGGTCGCCTAGGGCGCCACCAGCTGAAGGGGCGCCAATGAGCGCACGTACTGGCACTTTTAGCAGGGTTGTGATAAAGAGTGGCACGGTCACCCTGAAATATGACTGTCTATGGATCAGCGTGTCATGTAATATTCCCATATAAACTTTAACATCCAATTAAAAAATATTTGTATAGTAAAATTCGCTAATTCACGAGATCAATACATCCTTTATTAGACCGCTTTGTCGAGTTAAATACATCCTTACGGAGGTGTCGAAATGCTGAATCAATTCATTCACTTCCAACAGCGCTTAATGGGAGCAGTGTCATAGAGGGCAGAGCGTCACGTTATTTAAAGGGGACGTTAACGCGTTAACGAGTAGCAAATGATTAAGTAGCTGCATTGGTTACTTTTATGCCACTGATAAAGCTTTTATATGTAGTTTGGGGTAACAAAGGGGTTTTATAGGTTTGACTGAAATAATAATGCAATAACTGACACTTTAAATCAATGTTTCAAGAAACAACAACAAAAAAATTGAACAAAAAACAGATAAAGACAAAAAAGTAGCCATTGATAATATCTAAACAATATGTAGTAGTACACCCTGTTTTTGTACCCTCGTTCCTGAAATCTTTGAGTCATTTCTTGAGCCTTGAAATCAAAATCATCTTCCTTGTCACAGATTCTTTTTAACCTCTGAAACTGTCCTAAAGGAATATTGTCAATCAACCATGGAGGGTGAAAACTATCTGCTCTTAAAATAGTATTTCTATCGGTTTCCTTTCTAAAAATAGTAGTATGTAATACACCATTGCCTTCTTTAAAAATGTTTAAGTCCAAGAAATGTATCTGAGTATGTGAAAAACTTCAAATTCATATTAGTATAGAGTGCACACTGGTTTGCACTCTATCTGCCATGCGCCTTATGCTGCTTTATATATTTTTTTACATTTTACCTTATTTGTATAATTGTATAGTTGTATTTTATATTTAAATCTGTATCTATCTGTATTTATGTTCTACTGTTAGTGTTATCTGTATGCACCAAGGCTCTGAGAGTAACGCAATTTCAATTCTCTGTGTGTATGTGCTGTACATGTGGAAGAATTGACAATAAAGCAGACTTGACACTTGAGACTATTATTTAAGTATGAATGAAAGGCTAACAGATCTACTTCTGAACTGATCCATATCAAAATGATATCATATATATATCTACCCCACCAACATGTAAAGTGTATTTTGCATCCGATGACCCCTTTAAAATCCAAGTTGACAACTGGCATGATTATAAGTCCAATGGAGTTTTTTACCAGTTGATCATTTTCATCTTTGCCCAAATTTGCAGCTCCACTGAAGCCATTCAAATACAGCATTGACATAAATATCAATGCTTCAAGAGAAGCTGTAATAGAGCGCTTGAGGGTTTTGATTCACGGACAGAAATTCCCCATGTGTATCAAAAAAGGCATGAAAATCTGTGGTGCAGCTATCA
>NW_015552678.1:110343-125031 GCF_001515605.1 Sinocyclocheilus anshuiensis
GCCGAGATAGAGCACTGAAGGGCTTTGATTCTTGTGCAGAAATTCCCCATGTGCATCAAAAAAGGCATGAAAATCTCTGGTGCAGCTATCACTACAGGTAAGAGAAGTATTAGTATAAGTGGTGCAATGCCATTATATCAACATTAATCTAAAAAATTATTTATAAGTTCTGTAATATCTTTCTAATTTGTTGAATTTACAGTTTGTCTCTCAAATTCAAACAAAACCCAGTGTAAGTGTGAGAATCAGTATGTTTGGTCTTCTGAACAATGCTCTAAACATGGCATTTGTGGCCCAAATCAAAATGATACCTGCAGATGCATCGCTTCTCTTCCAACTGACGGGACGTTCTGCAGACGAACACCTGGTAAAGAAGTCTCTCTATTTAAAATCCAAGTTGACAACTGACGTGAGCATAAAAATCTAATAGAGTTTTTTACTGGTTGATTATTGTCGTTTTTGCACAATTTTTGCAGCTCCTATGAAGTTGTTTAAATACACCATTGACATAAAAATCAATGCTTCAAGAGACACTGTGATAGAGCACTTGAGGGCTTTGATTCACGGACAGAAATTCCCCACATGCATCAAAACAGGCATGAAAATCTCTAGTGCGACCATCACTACAGGTAAAACAAGTATAAGCTGTGTAATGCCATTCAGTTTACATTCATCCAAAAAATTATTTCTATTTGTGTTCTCTGATATCTTAAAAATCTGTTTAATTTTAGTGTGTCTCTCAAATGCGAACAAAACCCAGTGCAAGTGTGAGAATCAATACATTTGGTCCTCTAAACAATGCTCTAAACATGGCGTTTGTGGCCCTGATCAAAATGATACCTGCAGATGCATCGCTTCTTTTCCAACTGAAGGGACGTTCTGCCACCGACCTCCTGGTAAAGAAGTCTCTCTTTATTAAAAATCCAAGTTGACAACTGACTTGACCATAAAAGTCTAATAGATTTTTTTATCGGTTGATCATTTTGATTTTTGCACAATTTTTGCAGCTCCACTGAAGACGTTCAAATACAGCATCGACATAGTGTTTGTGGCCCCAATCAAAATGATACCTGCAGATGCATCGCTTCTCTTCCAGCTGAAGGGGCGTTCTGCCGGCCACCACCTGGTAAAGAAGTCTTTCTTTATTTAAAATTCAAGTTGAGTCCAGTCGTGTTTTGTACCAGTTGATTATTTTAATCTTTGGCTATATTTGCAGCTCCACTGAAGTCATTCAAATACAGCATTGACATAAAAATCAATGCTTCAAGAGACGCCGAGATAGAGCACTTAAGGGCTTTGATTCTTGGGCAGAAATTCCCCATGTGCATCAAAAAAGGCATGAAAATCTCTGGTGCAGCTATCACTACAGGTAAGAGAAGTATAAGCAGAGTAATCCCATTCTGTCTACATTATTCTGAAAAATTATTTCAACATGACTTCTCTAATACCTTTCCAATTTGTTGAAATTGCAGTCTGTCTCTCAAATTCAAACAAAACCCGGTGCAAGTGTCAGAATCAATACGTTTGGTCCTCTGAACAATGCTCTAAACATGGTGTTTGTGGCCCCAGTCAAAATGATACCTGCAGATGCATCGCTTCTCTTCCAACTGACGGGACGTTCTGCAGACGAAGACCTGGTAAAGAAGTCTCTCTTTATTTAAAATCCAAGTTGACAACTGACGTGAGCATAAAAATCTAATAGAGTTTTTTACTGGTTGATTTATTGTTGTTTTTGCACAATTTTTGCAGCTCCTCTGAAGTTGTTCAAATACACCATTGACATAAAAATCAATGCTTCAAGAGACACTGTGATAGAGCACTTGAGGGCTTTGATTCACGGACAGAAATTCCCCACATGCATCAAAACAGGCATGAAAATCTCTAGTGCGACCATCACTACAGGTAAAAGAAGTACAAGCTGTGTAATGCCATTCTGATTACATTAATCCGAAAAATGATTTATATTTGTGTTCTCTGATATCTTAAAAATCTGTTTAATTTTAGTGTGTCTCTCAAATGTGAACAAAACCCAGTGCAAGTGTGAGAATCAATACGTTTGGTCCTCTAAACAATGCTCTAAACATGGCGTTTGTGGCCCTTATCAAAATGATACCTGCAGATGCATCGCTTCTTTTCCAACTGAAGGGACGTTCTGCCACCGACCTCCTGGTAAAGAAGTCTCTCTTTATTAAAAATCCAAGTTGACAACTGACTTGACCATAAAAGTCTAATAGATTTTTTTATCGGTTGATCATTTTGATTTTTGCACAATTTTTGCAGCTCCACTGAAGCCATTCAAATACAGCATTGACATAAAAATCAATGCTTCAAGAGAAGCTGTAATAGAGCGCTTGAGGGTTTTGATTCTTGGACAGAAATTCCCCATGTGTGCCAAAAAGGGCATGAAAATCTCTGGTGCAAACATCACTACAGGTAAGAGAAGTATAAGTGGTTTTATGCCATTCTATCCACATTAATCTGAAAATTATTTGTACATTGGTTCTCTAATACCTTTGCTATTTGTTGAATTTGCAGTTTGTCTCTCAAATTCAAACAAAACCCATTGTAAGTGCGAGAATCAATATGTTTGGTCCTCGGAACAATGCTCTAAACATGGCGTTTGTAGCCCCAATCAGAATGATACCTGCAGATGCATTGCTTCTCTTCCAGCTGACGGGACGTTCTGCCACCGACCACCTGGTAAAGAAGTCTCTCTTTATTTAAAATCCAAGTTGACAACTGGCATTATTATAAATCCAATGGAGTTTTTTCTACCACTTGATTATTTTCATCTTTGCCCAAATTTGCAGCTCCACTGACGCCATTCAAATACAGCATTGACATAAATATCAATGCTTCAAGAGAAGCTGTGATAGAGCGCTTGAGGGTTTTGATTCACGGACAGAAATTCCCCATGTGCATCAAAAAAGGCATGAAAATCTCTGGTGCAGCTATCACTACAGGTAAGAGAAGTATTAGTATAAGTGGTGTAATGCCATTATATCGACATTAATCTAAAAAAATTTTTATAAGTTCTGTAATATCTTTCTAATTTGTTGAATTTACAGTTTGCCTCTCAAATGTGAACAAAACCCAGTGTAAGTGTGAGAATCAATACGTTCGGTCCTCTAAACAATGCTCTAAACATGGCGTTTGTGGCCCTTATCAAAATGATACCTGCAGATGCATCGCTTCTTTTCCAACTGAAGGGACGTTCTGCCACCAACCTCCTGGTAAAGAAGTCTCTCTTTATTAAAAATCCAAGTTGACAACTGACTTGACCATAAAAGTCTAATAGATTTTTTTATCGGTTGATCATTTTGATTTTTGCACAATTTTTGCAGCTCCACTGAAGACGTTCAAATACAGCATCGACATAAAAATCAATGCTTCAAGAGAAGCTGTGATACAGCGCTTGAGGGCTTTGATTCTTGGACAGAAATTCCCCATGTGTGTCAAAAAAGGCATGAAAATCTCTGGTGCGACCATCACTACAGGTAAGAGAAGTATTAGTAGTATAAGTGGTGTTATGCCATTCTATCCACATTAATCTGAAAATTCTGACATGAGTTCTCTAATACCCTTCCAATTTGTTCAATTTGCAGTTTGTGTCTCAAATTCAAACAAAACCCAGTGTAAGTGTGAGAATCAATACGTTTGGTCCTCTGAACAATGCTCTAAACATGGTGTTTGTGGCCCCAATCAAAATGATACCTGCAGATGCATCGCTTCTCTTCCAGCTGAAGGGGCGTTCTGCCGGCCACCACCTGGTAAAGAAGTCTTTCTTTATTTAAAATTCAAGTTGAGTCCAGTCGTGTTTTGTACCAGTTGATTATTTTAATCTTTGGCTATATTTGCAGCTCCACTGAAGTCATTCAAATACAGCATTGGCATAAAAATCAATGCTTCAAGAGAAGCTGTTATAGAGCACTTAAGGGCTTTGATTCTTGGGCAGAAATTCCCCATGTGCATCAAAAAAGGCATGAAAATCTCTGGTGCAGCTATCACTACAGGTAAGAGAAGTAAAAGCAGAGTAATGCCATTCTGTCTACATTATTCTGAAAAATTATTTCAACATGAGTTCTCTAATACCTTTCCAATTTGTTGAAATTGCAGTTTGCCTCTCAAATTCAAACAAAACCCGGTGCAAGTGTGAGAATCAATACGTTTGGTCCTCTGAACAATGCTCTAAACATGGTGTTTGTGGCCCCAGTCAAAATGATACCTGCAGATGCATCGCTTCTTTTCCAACTGAAGGGACGTTCTGCAGACGAACACCTGGTAAGGTCTTTTTATTTCCAATCCAAGGTGGCAGTTGATGTAATTGTAAAATCTGATGCAGGTTTTGACCAGTGAAATATTTTTGACTTTGCCCAAATTTGCAGCTCCACTGAAGCCATTCAAATACAGCATTGACATAAATATCAATGCTTCAAGAGAAGCTGTGAAAATTCTGACATGAGTTCTCTAATACCCTTCCAATTTGTTCAATTTGCAGTTTGTGTCTCAAATTCAAAGAAAACCCAGTGTAAGTGTGAGAATCAATACGTTTGGTCCTCTGAACAATGCTCTAAACATGGTGTTTGTGGCCCCAATCAAAATGATACCTGCAGATTCATCGCTTCTCTTCCAGCTGACGGGGCGTTCTGCCGGCCACCACCTGGTAAAGAAGTCTTTCTTTATTTAAAATTCAAGTTGAGTCCAGTCGTGTTTTGTACCAGTTGATTATTTTAATCTTTGGCTATATTTGCAGCTCCACTGAAGTCATTCAAATACAGCATTGACATAAAAATCAATGCTTCAAGAGATGCCGTGATAGAGCAATTAAGGGCTTTGATTCTTGGGCAGAAATTCCCCATGTGCATCAAAAAAGGCATGAAAATCTCTGGTGCAGCTATCACTACAGGTAAGAGAAGTAAAAGCAGAGTAATGCCATTCTGTCTACATTATTCTGAAAAATTATTTCAACATGAGTTCTCTAATACCTTTCCAATTTGTTGAAATTGCAGTTTGCCTCTCAAATTCAAACAAAACCCGGTGCAAGTGTGAGAATCAATACGTTTGGTCCTCTGAACAATGCTCTAAACATGGTGTTTGTGGCCCCAGTCAAAATGATACCTGCAGATGCATCGCTTCTTTTCCAACTGAAGGGACGTTCTGCAGACGAACACCTGGTAAGGTCTTTTTATTTCCAATCCAAGGTGGCAGTTGATGTAATTGTAAAATCTGATGCAGGTTTTGACCAGTGAAATATTTTTGACTTTGCCCAAATTTGCAGCTCCACTGAAGCCATTCAAATACAGCATTGACATAAATATCAATGCTTCAAGAGAAGCTGTAATAGAGCGCTTGAGGGTTTTGATTCTTGGACAGAGATTCCCCATGTGCGCCAAAAAGGGCATGAAAATCTCTGGTGCAAACATCACTACAGGTAGAAGTATAAGTGGTTTTATGAAATTCTATCCACATTAATCCGAAAATTATTTGTACATTGGTTCTCTAATACCTTTCCAATTTGTTGAAATTGCAGTTTGTCTCTCAAATTCAAACAAAACCCGGTGCAAGTGCGAGAATCAATATGTTTGGTCCTCTGAACAATGCTCTAAACATGGCGTTTGTAGCCCCAATCAAAATGATACCTGCAGATGCATCACTTCTCTTCCAACTGAAGGGACGTTCTGCCGGCCACCACCTGGTAAAGAAGTGTTTATTTATTTAAAATCCAAGTTGAGTCCAGTCGTGTTTTGTACCAGTTGATTATTTTAATCTTTGGCTATATTTGCAGCTCCACTGAAGTCATTCAAATACAGCATTGACATAAAAATCAATGCTTCAAGAGAAGCTGTGATAGAGCACTTCAGGGCTTTGATTCTTGGGCAGAAATTCCCCATATGCATGAAAAAAGGCATGAAAATCTCTGGTGCAGCTATCACTACAGGTAAGAGAAGTATTAGTATAAGTGGTGTAATGCCATTATATCAACATTAATCTAAAAAATTATTTATAAGTTCTGTAATATCTTTCTAATTTGTTGAATTTACAGTTTGTCTCTCAAATTCAAACAAAACCCAGTGTAAGTGTGAGAATCAATACGTTTGGTCCTCTGAACAATGCTCTAAACATGGCATTTGTGGCCCAAATCAAAATGATACCTGCAGATGCATCGCTTCTCTTCCAACTGACGGGACGTTCTGCAGACGAAGACCTGGTAAAGAAGTCTCTCTTTATTTAAAATCCAAGTTGACAACTGACGTGAGCATAAAAATCTAATAGAGTTTTTTACTGGTTGATTATTGTCGTTTTTGCACAATTTTTGCAGCTCCTATGAAGTTGTTTAAATACACCATTGACATAAAAATCAATGCTTCAAGAGACACTGTGATAGAGCACTTGAGGGCTTTGATTCACGGACAGAAATTCCCCACATGCATCAAAACAGGCATGAAAATCTCTAGTGCGACCATCACTACAGGTAAAAGAAGTATAAGCTGTGTAATGCGATTCTGTTTACATTCATCCCGAAAAATTATTTCTATTTGTGTTCTCTGATATCTTAAAAATCTGTTTAATTTTAGTGTGTCTCTCAAATGTGAACAAAACCCAGTGCAAGTGTGAGAATCAATACGTTTGGTCCTCTAAACAATGCTCTAAACATGGCGTTTGTGGCCCTTATCAAAATGATACCTGCAGATGCATCGCTTCTTTTCCAACTGAAGGGACGTTCTGCCACCGACCTCCTGGTAAAGAAGTCTCTCTTTATTAAAAATCCAAGTTGACAACTGACTTGACCATAAAAGTCTAATAGATTTTTTTATCGGTTGATCATTTTGATTTTTGCACAATTTTTGCAGCTCCACTGAAGCCATTCAAATACAGCATTGACATAAATATCAATGCTTCAAGAGAAGCTGTGATAGAGAGCTTGAGGGTTTTGATTCACGGACAGAAATTCCCCATGTGTATCAAAAAAGGCATGAAAATCTCTGGTGCAGCTATCACTACAGGTAAGAGAAGTATTAGTATAAGTGGTGTAATGCCATTATATCGACATTAATCTAAAAAATTATTTATTAGATCTGTAATATCTTTCTAATTTGTTGAATTTACAGTTTGCCTCTCAAATTCAAACAAAACCCAGTGTAAGTGTGAGAATCAATATGTTTGGTCCTCTGAACAATGCTCTAAACATGGCATTTGTGGCCCAAATCAAAATGATACCTGCAGATGCATCGCTTCTCTTCCAACTGACGGGATGTTCTGCAGACGAACACCTGGTAAAGAAGTCTCTCTTTATTTAAAATCCAAGTTGACAACTGACGTGAGCATAAAAATCTAATAGAGTTTTTTACTGGTTGATTTATTGTTGTTTTTGCACAATTTTTGCAGCTCCTCTGAAGTTGTTCAAATACACCATTGACATAAAAATCAATGCTTCAAGAGACACTGTGATAGAGCACTTGAGGGCTTTGATTCACGGACAGAAATTCCCCACATGCATCAAAACAGGCATGAAAATCTCTAGTGCGACCATCACTACAGGTAAAAGAAGTACAAGCTGTGTAATGCCATTCTGATTACATTAATCCGAAAAATGATTTATATTTGTGTTCTCTGATATCTTAAAAATCTGTTTAATTTTAGTGTGTCTCTCAAATGCGAACAAAACCCAGTGCAAGTGTGAGAATCAATACATTTGGTCCTCTAAACAATGCTCTAAACATGGCGTTTGTGGCCCTGATCAAAATGATACCTGCAGATGCATCGCTTCTTTTCCAACTGAAGGGACGTTCTGCCACCGACCTCCTGGTAAAGAAGTCTCTCTTTATTAAAAATCCAAGTTGACAACTGACTTGACCATAAAAGTCTAATAGATTTTTTTATCGGTTGATTATTTTGATTTTTGCACAATTTTTGCAGCTCCACTGAAGACGTTCAAATACAGCATCAACATAAAAATCAATGCTTCAAGAGAAGCTGTGATAGAGCGCTTGAGGGCTTTGATTCTTGGACAGAAATTCCCCATGTGCATCAAAAAAAGCATGAAAATCTCTGGTGCGACCATCACTACAGGTAAGAGAAGTATTAGTAGTATAAGTGGTGTTATGCCATTCTATCCACATTAATCTGAAAATTCTTACATGAGTTCTCTAATACCCTTCCAATTTGTTCAATTTGCAGTTTGTGTCTCAAATTCAAACAAAACCCAGTGTAAGTGTGAGAATCAATACTTTTGGTCCTCTGAACAATGCTCTAAACATGGTGTTTGTGGCCCCAGTCAAAATGATACCTGCAGATGCATCACTTCTCTTCCAACTGAAGGGACGTTCTGCCGGCCACCACCTGGTAAAGAAGTCTTTCTTTATTTAAAATTCAAGTTGAGTCCAGTCGTGTTTTGTACCAGTTGATTATTTTAATCTTTGGCTATATTTGCAGCTCCACTGAAGTCATTCAAATACAGCATTGGCATAAAAATCAATGCTTCAAGAGAAGCTGTTATAGAGCACTTAAGGGCTTTGATTCTTGGGCAGAAATTCCCCATGTGCATCAAAAAAGGCATGAAAATCTCTGGTGCAGCTATCACTACAGGTAAGAGAAGTATTAGTATAAGTGGTGCAATGCCATTATATCAACATTAATCTAAAAAATTATTTATAAGTTCTGTAATATCTTTCTAATTTGTTGAATTTACAGTTTGTCTCTCAAATTCAAACAAAACCCAGTGTAAGTGTGAGAATCAATATGTTTGGTCCTCTGAACAATGCTCTAAACATGGCATTTGTGGCCCAAATCAAAATGATACCTGCAGATGCATCGCTTCTCTTCCAACTGACGGGACGTTCTGCAGACGAAGACCTGGTAAAGAAGTCTCTCTTTATTTAAAATCCAAGTTGACAACTGACGTGAGCATAAAAATCTAATAGAGTTTTTTACTGGTTGATTATTGTCGTTTTTGCACAATTTTTGCAGCTCCTATGAAGTTGTTTAAATACACCATTGACATAAAAATCAATGCTTCAAGAGACACTGTGATAGAGCACTTGAGGGCTTTGATTCACGGACAGAAATTCCCCACATGCATCAAAACAGGCATGAAAATCTCTAGTGCGACCATCACTACAGGTAAAAGAAGTATAAGCTGTGTAATGCCATCCTGTTTACATTCATCCCGAAAAATGATTTATATTTGTGTTCTCTGATGTCTTAAAAATCTGTTTAATTTTAGTGTGTCTCTCAAATGCGAACAAAACCCAGTGCAAGTGTGAGAATCAATACATTTGGTCCTCTAAACAATGCTCTAAACATGGCGTTTGTGGCCCTGATCAAAATGATACCTGCAGATGCATCGCTTCTTTTCCAACTGAAGGGACGTTCTGCCACCGACCTCCTGGTAAAGAAGTCTCTCTTTATTAAAAATCCAAGTTGACAACTGACTTGACCATAAAAGTCTAATAGATTTTTTAATCGGTTGATCATTTTGATTTTTGCACAATTTTTGCAGCTCCACTGAAGCCATTCAAATACAGCATTGACATAAAAATCAATGCTTCAAGAGACACCGTTATAGAGCGCTTGAGGGCTTTGATTCTTGGGCAGAAGTTCCCCATGTGCATCAAAAAAGGCATGAAAATCTCTGGTGCAAACATCACTACAGGTAAGAGAAGTATAAGAGGTGTAATACAATTTTGTCCACATTAATCTGAAAAAAATATTTCTACATGGGTTCTCCAGTGTCCTCACAATTTGTTTAATTTGTAGTGTGTTTCTCAAATGCGAACAAATCCCAGTGCAAATGTGAGAACCAATACATTTGGTCCTCTGAACAATGCTCTAAACATGGTCTTTGTGGCCCCAGTCAAAATGATACCTGCAGATGCATAACTTCTCTTCCAACTGACGGGACGTTCTGCCGGCCACCATCTGGTAAAGAAGTCTCTCTTTATTTCAAATCCAAGGTGATAGCGGACATGATCATAAAGTTTGTTGCAGATTTTGACCAGTAAATTAGGGGCAAAGCACCGAAGGTGTGTAGGCACCTACTGTATCCATTAGTCTTCTTCTTATTTGTAATTATTATTTTACTAATTAAATAATTAATTATTATTATTTTCATTAACAAAATTTTGGAGTCTCTAACTCAAACCCTCTAGAGCCTAAGTTGCACTCACCTTTGTGCTAATAACTTTTGAAACGTAAGGGCTAGAAAAAAATTTTTCCCCTCTAATTCCTTGGATCAAGACTATTCGAATGCACCCTATGATTTTATTTTCCATCATAAAATTTTTCCATCATTTTGAATTTATTGAAAAACCTGTTTTTTGGAACTCCATCTACACTTTTTTGTCAATTTTTCATGAAAATCGAACCATATCACCTTTCTACCATATCAACTAAACAATATGGAAATTAAGTTAATCAATCAAACTGTTTCCAAATACTGCACAAATGAATTTGTCGAAAAGCTCGCCAAAATGGATGTGAGACTATATCTCGGCAACGCTTCAGCATATTCAGACCAAACTTGGTTCGTGCTATGACAACCATGATCTGAGGTTACCTACAAAGTTTCAGCACAGTTCCACCTTGTTAGAGATATGAAAAATGGCTATTTTTACTTAAAACATCTGAACGGTGTGGCCAAATCACCAATCACAAGACTGGACTCTTTACATTCAGAGCAGAATGCTGGGTTGAATGGTACCCAATTTTCCCATGTCGGACATTTTTGGGTGTTGGCCATTTTGAATTTTGAAAAAATAAATGCTATATTTAAACTTGCTATGTGTCTTCGGCACCATGCCCTGAAGGTACCCAAAAAGTTTTGTGACATCACCACCTTGTGGTCAAAAATTATAATGAATTGTCAAAAAACACTAATAACTTTTGAATCATTTTGCCTACCGTCACGAGACTAGTCTTGATAGATTCCTTGGATCATGCCAAGAACATCAATACCAATTATGCCATAATCGGCTGAACTTCCTGCCCGCCATTTTGAATTGTTGAAAACCTACTTTTTCAAACTCCTGCTAGACTTGTAGTCACCAATTTTCACCAAAATCATCTTTAGAGTATGCTGGCAAAAAAATTATGGATTTCATGTCGATAATCAAAACCGTTTTCATTTATTGCATTAACAAATTTGATGGCATGATGCCAAACTGCATCTCAGGCTGTATCTGCAAAGCTATGACACACTAACACCAAACTTTATGTATGTCATTGTCACCTCACACTGACCACACCACATTCATTTGGTAACGGCTCCACCTATTGGTCAAAATTGATTAATCATTAAATCAGGTTACTAAAGACATCATTTATGATTTTTCAGCCAGTTTGAGTAAAATCACATTAAATTATCTTTAATTACTCATTGTTGCATTTGACCTGAACCTCTCTGCCATGCTTGCTCCTCATTCTGCCTCTCTTGTGCTTGGCCCCTTAATTATGGCTTGCAGCAATATTTATTTTTGTTTTTGGCCAAATTTGCAGCTCCACTGAAGTCATTCAAATACACCATTGACATAAAAATCAATGCTTCAAGAGAAGCTGTGATAGAGCAATTGAGGGCTTTGATTCTTGGACAGAAATTCCCCATGTGCATCAAAAAAGGCATGAAAATCTCTGGTGCAGCTATCACTACAGGTAAGAGAAGCATAAGCTGTGTAATGCCATTCTGTCAACATTAATCTGAAAATTATTTTCTTTGCGTATTCTCCATCATCTTAACAATTTGTTTAATTTCAGTGTGTCTCTCAAATTCAAATAAAACCCAGTGTAAGTGTGAGAATCAATATGTTTGGTTCCCTGAACAATGCTCTAAACATGGCGCTTGCAGCCCCAATCAAAATGATACCTGCAGATGCATCGCTTCTCTTCCAACTGATGAGGCGTTCTGCCGGCCACCACCTGGTAAAGAAGTCTCTCTTTATTTAAAATCCAAGCTGACAACTGGCATGATTATAAAAAGTTTATGGAGTTTTTTTACTGGTTGACTATTTTACTCTTTACGCAATTTTTGCAGCTCCACTGAAGTCATTCAAATACACCATTGACATAAAAATCAATGCTTCAAGAGAAGCTGTGATAGAGCGCTTGAGGGCTTTGATTCTTGGACAGAAATTCCCCATGTGCATCAAAAAAGACATGAAAATCTCTGGTGCAGCTATCACTACAGGTAAGAGAAGTATAAGCTGTGTAATGCCATTCTGTCAACATTAATCTGAAAATTATTTTCTTTGCGTATTCTCCATCATCTTAACAATTTGTTCAATTTGCAGTTTGTCTCTCAAATTCAAACAAAACCCAGTGTAAGTGTGAGAATCAATACGTTTGGTCCTCTGAACAATGCTCTAAACATGGTGTTTGTGGCCCCAGTCAAAATGATACCTGCAGATGCATCACTTCTCTTCCAGCTGACGGGGCGTTCTGCCGGCCACCACCTGGTAAAGAAGTTGCTAAAATACAAGCTAAAAATTCATCTTTGCCCAATTTTTGCAGTCTAATTATAAGTAGAATGACAGTAAAGCTAATGTAATCAGATTAATTGATATCCATTCTGATTGTAGGCTGTCCCATACGTTCAACCATAATCCCAACAACAATAAGTGTATCTACACCATCAGTGCCAACAGCAACAAGTACCACAGCAGGTATGAATTTTTGCAGTAAAATTAGCAACAAATGTGACATGGCTTAATATGTTAAATGGATAATCAAATGCATTTTTTTATTATTTTATAATGTTTCCTGATGTGCAGTCATAATCTTAGTATGTTTTTTCATCAAAAACAGTCATAATGTAGATATAAATGGTTATTTTCTACCATGAATTTTGCCCTGTGATTTGAACATCTTTGCATATGAAATGAGCATTAGCCTACATGTGGAACTATCTGGAAAACATTTACTGTGGTTTTACTACTATTATATTTAGAACTACTCCCGTTGCATCCTGTTCTGTATATAATCACAATATAGATAACAGATGGTTTTCACTCTACTGTACTAACAGAAACAATGTGAAGTTGTTCGTTTAGTCACTGGCCTGATTCACTAATGCATAAACAGTTAAACGTGTTACACTTATCACAGGTCATGATGGTCTTGAAATGCAGTTTCAGATTTTTATATTGTTACTCAAGTTTTTTTTGTTACACCAAAAAAGGTATTTATTCTATCTCCGTTTGAATTTGATTTTTGACTTCGTAGATGTTACAAGTCTTTCAACCCAGATCCCAGACATAGCTGAGAGTACAACAATAACAAGTCCTCCAACATCTACTCCAATAGCAGAAACGACTAGTAAGTGATCATATTAATTTATTTACATAGCATTGTCACCAACATCTAAAATCTTCAGAGGTGTGTTTAGCAGTTACCATGTTTACTTTTTTGTTCAGTAGTTGCCAGGCAATATTCATGACCTATATTTTTTCTGATTTTGTAGATGTTACAAGCCTTTCAACCCTAAACCCAAATACAGCTGAGAGTACAACAATGACCAATCCTTCAACATCTACTCCAATAGCAGAAACGACTAGTAAGTGATCATACAATTCAATTTACATGGCATCTTCACCAACACTTAAAATCTTCAGAGGTATGTTTAACACTTACTTTGATTTTGTAAAATTCACTAATTACTAGACAATATTCATTACATAATAAATTAGGCTTTTACTTGTCAGATCAACAAAACCCTTGCTTTTCATAGGCTTTACTATCCCTGCAACCTCAAAGACAACTGAGAGGACAAAAGCAGTAACAAGTGATCTGACATTTACTCCAACAGCAGAAACAAGTAAGTGATTCTACAGACCCCTTCATACCAGAAAGATGTTCCTGTGTGTACTAAATCTGGTTTATGTTATTGATTTCTTTTTTTTTCTTCTTTTTTTTACATTATTCTTTATATTCATATTGCTTTTTAAATATGTTTTTAAATAGTAATTTCCCACAACAAATGCACTTGCTACTCCAAATGACTTTATGATGCAAAATTCATGTAAACACAGTCAGAAAATAAGAAAAAAAAGAAAAAAAGAGAAAAATCTCTCACTGCCCTTGCCAGGAATACTTTTGGATACTTGAAGCTTTTTTAAATATTGGAAGAAAAAAAAAAAACCTTATTGTTTTAATGTGTTTCTGTGTTCAATTATTTACACATAATAATTTTTTTTCCAAAAGTATTTAATTAGTATACAAGTAATTTAATAAAAGTGCACAAATGGATATTTAGAAAATTATTAGAAAATGATTTAGTAAATAGTAAATTCATTAATTAATAAGAAAAATGTTGATCAAGAACTTTCTGAGTTTCGAATCAGGATTCCCAGAACTGTCAGATCGGACTCTGAGGTGCCTAAAGATTCACACACAAAAACACAACAGCATAAACACTGTAATGAGTAAATTAAATCTGTAAAATGTTGCATTGCAACTGCAAAATCTGTTAAAACTACAAAATGTACAACATCAACAGCTCATCATTTTGTAAAAGTATATTGTTTTAAAAATTTACATGCAGTTTGTGCTTAGATAATTCATATGTTATGCACACTTATTTTAATGAAAAAAAAAATACAGTAAATCCAACACCGGAACAAACAACAATGCCGGAACCAGTGACAACACCAAAACCAGCAACAACACCAAAACCAGTAACAACGCAGAAACCAACAACAA
>NW_015552678.1:125131-138192 GCF_001515605.1 Sinocyclocheilus anshuiensis
GTGACAACACAAAAACCAGCAACAACACCAAAACCAGTAACAACGCCGAAACCAGTAACAACACCAAAACCAGCAACAACACCGAAACCAGCAACAACGCCGGAACCAGTGACAACACCAAAACCAGCAACAACGCCGGAACCAGTGACCACACCAAAACCAGCGACAACATCAAAACCAGCAACAACGCCGGAACCAGTGACAACTCCAAAACCAGTAACAACTCTGAAACCAGCAACAACACCAAAACCAGCAACAACGCAGAAACCAGTAACAACACCAAAACCAGCAACAACGCAGAAACCAGCAACAACACCAAAACCAGTAACAACACCGAAACCAGCAACAACTCCAAAACCAGCAACAACACCGAAACCAGCAACAACACCGAAACCAGCAACAACTCCAAAACCAGCAACAACACCGAAACCAGCAACAACACCGAAACCAGCAACAACACCAAAACCAGCAACAACACCAAAACGCAAAAGACCAGTGTAAACCAGCAAAGGACCAGCATAAACCAGCAAAAGGACCAGCATAAACCAGCTTAAACCAGCAACAACTCCGAAACCAGCAACAACTCCGAAACCAGCAACAACTCCGAAACCAGCAACAACTCCGAAACCAGCAACAACTCCGAAACCAGCAACAACTCCGAAACCAGCAACAACTCCGAAACCAGCAACAACTCCGAAACCAGCAACAACTCCGAAACCAGCAACAACTCCGAAACCAGCAACAGCACCGAAACCAGCAACAGCACCGAAACCAGCAACAGCACCGAAACCAGCAACAGCACCGAAACCAGCAACAACTCCGAAACCAGCAACAGCACCGAAACCAGCAACAGCACCGAAACCAGCAACAACACCGAAACCAGTAACAACACCAGAACCAGCAACAACGCCGAAACCAGCAACAGCACCGAAACCAGCAACAAAGCCACCAACAGCAAGACCGGTAACAACAATACCACTGTCTGGTAACTACCGATTACAATATCTTTATTGTAAACTAAAATAAATCTAAACAAAAAGATGTTTACCTCAAAATGACTGTTATAAACATATTAATGCCTGAAACTAATTGGTTGGTTGGTTGGTGCACAGATTTTTTAATTGAATTCGGATTGATTTAATATACATTTTTACATTCAGTTGTCTGTGAATCTTAACATAGTTTAAGCAAATCTGTAAGTCACAAGAAATGGCATAATCTTTGTGTCAGTTTTGACTAAATGTGGGCACAGACAGCATCACATAAACCACATTCTCTCGCAGAAACCTACATGTGTTAATGACCTGAAAATGATGTTAACAACTGGACTTGGTAAAAATGTCCAGAAATTTTGTATGCAATACCTTTGACAATAATCCTGAGCAGGTATTAGCACAATATATTGATGGGAATTCTGCCATCATCCAGTCAATTTTCAGCAGTTATATCATTGAGATCAATATGGCCAGCCCAGCCAATAAAGGTGCATGTTTTCTCCATTAGTTTGGTTAATTTAGGCATATATGAACACTATATGAATATTTGAGCAATCATGCTTTTATCCACATATAATTCATAATGATAAATGTGTTACATAAAATGCAGCGGTGCCTAATTTTGTGGGTGGGCACATTACTTGCAGTTGAAAAATGTTGCAAAAAGTACACAGACTTGCTCTGCTAAACCATGAGAAATACAGAAAAGAAAATTTGCTGCGGTTGCTGCTGCGGCAAAGCAAAGTACGAACCCCTCTACTGAACCAAAAAAAAAAAAAGTATGATGGTATGCTAAAAGACAACCCAGTAGCAGATCTAGACAGTTGGTGCTGGCGAGGAGGGGTGCTATAGTCTTAGCACGCATACTGAGTTCTATCTAGTCAGATAGGAAAATAAAAGTGGGCGTAGATAGAAAGAAGTGATTGATTGGCTGCAGAACTGCCGGAGAGGCAGCCAATTGGTGGCATAATATTTTTAAAGATTTTTTTTAAACACACACACCAGTATTCCTATCATTATGAGAACATTCCATATAGGCATAATGGTTTTTATACTGTACAGTTTTTTCTATTTCCTTACCCTAAACATACCCCTCACACAAATCGTTAGATTTTCAAAATACTTCATTCTGTATGATTTATAAGCTTGTTTTCTTATGGGGACCAAAAAATGTCCCCACAAGGTCAAAATTTACTGGTATTACTGTCCTTGTGGGGACATTTAGTCCCCATAACATAGGGATGGTAAAGACAGCTAGCCTACATAGCTTGATGGTGGTATAAAAGTGACAAACACAATTATTTTATGTCTAATAACAGTTTGACTTGTTTCCACATCCTAATTAAAACTTATGGGCTAATGGGATTATGGTCTTTTCATGCTTATAAAAGCTGCTTGTATCTATATTTTATTACTGTTTTTTTTTCTATTTCACTTCAGTAAATCGTCAGATGTCACTGTCAATGGACGAGACTTATGATGCAAGCCTGAATAACCAGAACAGTGACAAATTCAAGAAATACAAAGAGGATATTGAGAAGGCAGTAAGTGTTGATTAAAAACATCTTGTACTATATGCAATTTGAATTATATATAATCTATGTTTTTGTCAGAGAATTAATTCAGCAATGTAGTAAAATTCTCATGTATTTAATATCATGTAAATAAGTGAATGAATGTAAAGAGAAAAAATGCTTTATATATAAAAAAAACAACAACAGTAACTTTGTGATAACACAATATTAAAAGCAGTTAAAAAAAAAAAAAAATCTGACACAGCTTTGCCTCATGTAGATTCGTAGCAGCTACAACAATGTAAAAGGTTTCCTTTCTGCTACTGTCACTGGTTTTAGGTAGGATATTTTTTCTCCCTAAAATTTCGGCTTGGATGTTGTCAGACTTTTTTTTTTTTTTAGTTAAAATGCAATTGTGTTTGAGCAGGCCTGGAAGCGTGATCGTAGACTTCGTTATTAAGTCATCTGAGGAGATAAAGACTTCTGAGGAGTTAAGCCAAGCACTACAGACCAACATGAAAGACCTCCATTTCAATATTGATCCACTTTCAGTCGCTCAAACTGGTAAAAGAAAATGCCGTACTTTTCTTCAGAACAAATATGCAAAATTATGTCAAATATGCAAGGGACAAAACACAGTAACAGTGTTTGTAGTATATGCTTCATAGAGCTGCAACATCCACATCTGTCCATATGTTCCAGATAACAAATACATGCGGGAAAGAGACGCTGTGTTTCCGGAACAAGATATGACACTCTCCTGCCCTGCCACCAACCAACTTGGAACTGTAGACTGGAGATTTCAAGGAGACATAATACAGCCAAGCAGTCATTATATTTTCTCACAAGATCATCTCTACCTCACAGTCAAGCGTGTTAACATCGGTGATAATGGTGAGTCTTTGCACCCATGGCAGATCAAAGTCACTGAAAAATATTGTATATTATCTCATTTGTGCTAGATAAACATCTATATCTAGACTTCAATTCAACCAACAGCATAAAATAAAGATGATTATAAATTTGCAATTCTGCAAATACATCAAATATATGCATATAGTTAATGCTAATCTAAATGAGTGAAATGTATGAATTCCTACATGAATTGAATGTGACAAATCTATAAATATAACCGAGTACAGTGTTTATGGTTGCGTGATTACATTTTAAATGTATTTTATTTCTACATTTGATTACTTTGTAGAAACTAGGGCTGCAACAACTAATTGCTAAAATCGTTCATGAAAATAATCGACAATGAATTTGATGATCAATTAATCATGTCTGTGCGCTGTGCTTAGAAAACATCCGTCAGTATCGCATTTCTATGGACAAAACACATTTGAAATATAGTGGAGGACGCAGAATGAGTTCCTGTGGGACCCAAGTTGATTGAAATTTGAGAATCCTTGGCCTTATATCAGTTTTCATAGCCTTATAGATGTACATTGTTTGGAGAACAACACTGGAATAACATAAAAAATATATATATATTAAAGGGGTCATGAACTGCCTATGTTTTTTATTTTGTACTGTTCTCTGAGGTCCACTTAAAATGTCATCAAGATTTTTACATCAAAAAACATAATTTTGAAGTAACCCCCCTCATCAGAACACCGTTTGAATAGGGCGTGGCAGATTGTAGACTCAGAATTAAACGCCCACTGCTATGATTGGCTAACACTTGTGTATGTTTGACAGCCCACATCCTTCATAGATGGGCGCTGCTGTGGTTTAGGTAAAAAAAAAAAAAAAAATGTATTAATTAAAGAGACAATAAAAAGGGTTAAACTAGTATAATCTCTCCTAAAACTAAAATGTAAGTCAAATGTAAGAATCACTCTACATATAAAATGGTTCTTGAACTGGTCGAAATCGCTTGGATATTGATCTTTTCGTTTTTCTTCCCTCCAGAGGATCCCACATTGCTGAGCTACAGAAGAGGTGATGTACTGTATATCATAAAGGATGGGGAGTATTCTTCTGAAGAAGGCTGGATCAAAGCGAAGAATGAGAGGACAAATCAAACTGGAGCAGTTTCCTTAGATGCCATTCGGATTTTGCCAATGTTGACCAGGCCAACAGAAGAGACACTGGTAAACATGATTCTTTTGTTTCACACTAATTTGTGGAGGAAATTACTCCTCAGCACTGGCCATTATTATGTCAATTGTTTTTATCAGTGTTTTGAGGTTTTGTCTGGGAATCAAATGATCTGTAATAACAAACAAAGCAATAGTGACCACGTACGTTACTCGCACTTGTGTGGTGCGATATCAGATCCAATATATTCAGCACAGCATCGTCTTTTAGTTTCAATCTTTCTGAAAATCCTGTGTCGAATTGTGCCTTGTTTGTAAACAAATCAGCAGTAAAATGAAGTGAACAAAGGACCAATTTCTTACTGACACAGTCTGTAACTTTAAGTTTATCAAATAAAATTCTCAAACTTACAGGATGTTTTTATAGCACAATGACCTCTTATATGTCCAAAGATCAATGGAATTTTGACTTTTCAATGACCCCTTCAATGAGTCCATGACCCCTTTAAAAGTATTAATTAGCAATTACTGATTTTTTTTATCCAAACAATCAATTAATCAAATAAATAATCACCAGAATAATCGACAATCAAAATAATTGTTAGTTGCAGCCCTACTAGAAACTATGAACAAAAAAAATCTGCATTAGAAGATTGGAAGACCTCTTTTAACTGTTCTCATGTCTTTGTAACTGAAATTAAATATATGTCTGTTTTGTTTTTGTAGGGCGTTACGAATGTTTATACAATACAAACATAGGGCCACATATTACTTGGGACAGAATTGACTATATTAAGCCATATCCTAGTATGCAAGTGCCTAGTAACAAGACATACAAATGTGAAAATCAGGAGGTTGCACTCGACTGCTGTGTGCATTCTGATTACTCAGTACATTGGGTGCAGAACACAAAAATCAACAGTAAGTGTTTATCAGAAATGCAAAATAATTTATTTTCTAATTGTATACATTTATTCTTGAAACAGCAATGTGACGGTTATTTTAGTATATCAGTAGCCACATCTGTGATGTCTTTCACCTGCATCTTGTATTTCCAGAAATGGATTCTCTGAGATGTATTACAGAAAAGATTCAAATCACAGCTGAAAGTTCATGTGCTAAAACTATCATATACACCTGCAAACTGGACAACACAGCTCTACTTGGATTTTCATATAGCTCAAGGGCTGTGCAACTGGTTGTTTCCAAACCTATACTGCAACTCCCAAACAGCCGTAAGTTCAAATAGCGTTTTTACCTTAGTGGACCCTGTTTTAATTCCTGGTTGCCCCACACAATGACAACTCTGGACAAACATGTTATCAAACTCAAATATATAAAATACTATGTTTTAAAAATCAGTTAGTACTATTTACATTATTTTCTCTCTTTTTTTCATAGCTGTCACATGCTATAATGACATATATGGTTTTGGAAAAGTTGATGACACTGCTATAGGAGACTGTGAGAAAGACAAAGTTGGCTTTAGAGAAGGAGTGTGTGGTTCTGATGGCTTATGGGAAACTGTAAAGGACACCTGTGTGCTTCGTATCATTGATCAACTGGAACAGGAATCACAGGTTTGCTTTTCAGTTTTACTGCCTTCCCTGTTGCTTATAATGCATATTACCTGTGCATCACAATACGTATATTGTATACTGAGTAGATCTGTAAGGTAATATAGGGAAATGACACAATTGTTGCTCAATCCAGGATATCGTCAAAGACAAGATACAAACAGCAAACCCTTTTTTGCTTATCTTTGTTTAATTTTTCAGGGTTTAGATGCTGAAACGTTAACAGATTTTGTGGATAAAGTGAACAATGCCACCGAAGACAATGAAGGAGCAATAGTTCAATCTGAAGCTACAGTTTCAGCAATGGTGGAAATACTTAACAATATTGCAAATGTCTCTCAAACTGTTATGCTGGATGAAGGTGTCATAGAGGTAAGTTAAAGTTTAAATTACATCCACAACTGAATTGAATTGCCATAGTATAATGCTGACCACACACTAGTTGACTTGAGTTTTTAGTGGCTCTGTGTATTCTTTTTTTTTAATATAAATTTCATTCAGTTGTTGCCCTTTTAAGTTGAGAAACTGCAGTAGTATCATATCTAAAAGTGATGCCTTTTAACATCTCACATCATTTATCTTACAGAATTTCCTCAGTATAGTGGATGCCATTTCATCAGAGACAGTGAAACCTGTATGGGAACAGCTAAATTCAAATGGCGAAAGCCAAGGCAACAGCTCTCAACTCCTGAATGCCATTGAAATTATTATAAAATCAACATCAGACACCAATTTCAACATAACCAGTCCAACCAACTCATTCCTGTTCAAAAAAGTAACAACATCCGAAGACTTCAGGGAAGTATTAAAGCTCAACTCAACAGCTGAAATAATCATCCCGGATATTGCATCTAGTCATAAAAACGTTACAATCACAGCAGTGGCCTTCTCCTCCCTGGGCAACGTTATGCCTGCAAGAAACCGTACCGATAACCAAAATACAACTGAAAATGTCATCAACGGACTGATTGTTGTAGTGAATACAAGCGTATCTATCAACAACATACAGCTAAACTTTGAAAAACTCAGAAATTCGGTAACTCTAAATAATAATTCAGTAAACCTAGGGAACCCCCAATGTGTTTTCTGGGAGTTCAACCTTTTTAATAGCTCCGGAGGATGGGACTCAACGGGATGTGAGGTCATACGGGTAAACAGCAGTGTCACATGTCACTGTAATCACACCACTTCGTTTTCATTACTGATGTCCCCTTTTGCTCCTGACGATCTTGCTTTGTCTGTCATTACATACGTTGGTGTTGCTATTTCAATAGCAAGCTTGGTTGTGTGCCTTATCATCGAAATAATCATCTGGAAGGAAGTATCTAGAAACTCTACATCACACGTTCGGCATACATCCTTAGTCAATATTGCTCTTTCTCTCCTGATCGCTGACATATGCTTCATTATCGGCGCTGCTATCGTAAAGCCTGGAACGGACTTTACTAACTCATGTAGCGCTGCAGTGTTTTTCACCCACTTCTTCTACCTGTCACTGTTCTTCTGGATGCTGGTCTCAGCCCTTCTTCTCCTCTACCGCACCACAATGGTCTTCTCTCAAATTTCCAAATCGGTCATGATGGCATTAGCCTTTCTTTTGGGCTACGGTGCACCTCTCCTCATCTCGGTTATTACCGTCGCCTCCACTGCTGGAAATAAGCACTATGTCACACAGAATGAAGCATGCTGGCTGAACTGGGACCAGTCCAAGGCCCTTCTGGCTTTTGTCCTACCAGCTCTGGTCATTGTGGCTGTCAATATAATAATTGTGATAATAGTTTTGGTGAAAATGCTCAGGAGGGGAGTGGGAGAGAACAACAGAGACGAAAAGAACACCTTGGTGACGATTCTCAGATGTGTGGCCATTTTGACGCCCATCTTTGGCATCACTTGGGGTCTTGGCTTGGGCATCATGATAGAGCCTAAAGCTTTGGCCATCCACTACTTGTTTGCAATCTTCAACTCCTTGCAGGTATAAATGTTCACTTAGTTCACTTAACTTTTCAACATCAACTTTAAAGGGGCAATTCCTTTATAATTTACTCACGCTCAAGTTGTTTCAAACCTGTATGAATTTCTTTCTTCTGCTGAACACAAAAGAAGACATTTTGAAGAACTTTGGTATCCAAACAGTTTCTGGTCCCCATTAACTTCCATAGCATTTGTTTCTTCCATTCTATTTAAGTTATTGGGGACCAGCGACTGTTTGGATACCAATATTCTTAAAAATGTCTTCTTTTGTGTTCAGCAGAAGAAAGAAATTCATACAGGTTTGAGGGTGAATAAATAATGACAGTTTTCATGTTTGAGGTGAACTATCACTTTAAAGGAATATTCTGGGTTAAGCTTAATCAACATAATTTGTTGTACAGTGTTGAAGTCACACAGAAGTCACTTTCAAACCAATCTGCTTTCTTTTGGATAACATAGCAAATTAGCGGCTAGCTTAAACATGCAAAAATCTGCGTGGGGAAGTCTTTTCCCCCCAGTTTCCAATAGCATGGAATCCTATTGAAATGCCTGGATTTTGCCCACAAAAATTTGCTGAACAAAATGACCATAGCTTTACTGTGAGGCATTTACCAATCGGGCCAAAATTAATGTTAAAGGGTTAGTTGTCAGTAATTACTCACCCTCATGTTATTCCAAACCTGGAAGACCTTCGTTCATCTTCGGAACACAAATGAAGGTATTTTAGATGAAATCTGAGAGCTTTCTGACCCTCCATATACAGCAACACAACTACCACATTCAAGACCCAGAAAGGTAGCAAGAACATTGTTAAAATAGTCCATGTGACGTCAGTAGTTCAATCTTAATTTTATGAAGCTATGAGAATACTTTTTGTGCGCAAAGAAAACAAAAATAACGACTTTATTCAACAAATTCTTCTGTTCCCTGTTAGTCCTAATGCAGGAGCCGGCGTTCTGTTGTAGAACCCAGATGTGCTGCACCATGTTTACAAGCAGAAGACACATGATGTACATAAAACAGTCTTCGTAAACATATCTGAAGATTTCAACAGACTTGCAATTTTTTTGCCCAGCCTTACTTATTTGAGGCAGAATATACAGACGGTGAACTAAGAGATGGACATTCTACATCAGAACGCTGGCTCCTGCATCAGCAGCACCACACATGGTACTCTCATGAACATGAACAGAAGAATTTGTTGAATAAAGTCGTTATTTTTGTTTTCTTTGTGCACAAAAATATTCTCGTAGCTTCATAAAATTAAGATTGAACCACTGATGTCACATGGACTACTTTAACGATTTTCTTACTACCTTTCTGGGTCTTGAACGTGGTATAAATGAATGAATGAATGATGCATTTATATAGAAATATCTTCATTTGTGTTCCGAGGATTAACAAAGGTCTTACAGGTTTGGAACGACATGAGGGTGAGTAATTAATAACAGAATTTTCATTTTTTGGTGAATTATCCCTTTAAATGGTTTGGAAAAAATACACTGTCTTTAGTACGAAATGAAGTCCAATTTTACAGCTCCATTGTCATGACAAGATAATGCCGTAAACCCTAAAATGACAGCAAAAATGTGTTAAAAAAATTCACAGCTCATGTAATACAAATGTTTCACAAAATAATTAATGTAAATGCTTTTATAAAGATATCATTTAGTTCACAAAGAATCCTTTCTTACAATTGACCACAAGCTCATATTCAGATCTGCCTCTATCCAATCAACAACTGGTTGGATGGAGGCAAATTAATTCTTTTCCAATAATCCATCAATATTATGCCACAAATGTGACCCTGGACCACAAAAACAGTCATAAGTAGTAAATATAATACAAGTAAATATATTGTATGGGTAAAAATTATCGATTTTATTTTATGCCAAAAATCATTAGGATATTAAGTAAAGATCGTGTTTCATGAAGATATTTTGTAAATGTCCTACCATAAATATGTTAAAACTTAATTTTTGATCAGCAATATGCATTGCTAAGGACTTAATTTGGACAACTTTAAAGGTGATTTTCTCAATATTTGGATTTTTTTGCACCCTCAGATTCCAGATTTTCAATTAGTTGTATCTCGGCCAAATATTGTCCTATCCTAACAAACCATACATCAATGGAAAGCTTATTTATTCCGCTTTCAGATGATGTATAAATCTCAATTTCGAAAAATTGACACTTATGACTGGTTTTGTGGTCCATGGTCACAAATGCTGTTGTTTAATCTTAACTTGTACTAAACCTGGAATATTAAAGGATTTATACATTTCACATCATTATCACAGTTTATCAAATAAAGAACAACTAACTTGTATGACCGGTTCACTAATTTCAGGGCTTCTTCATACTGGTCCTTGGGACACTGATGGAAAAGAAGGTAAGAGCTGAGTTTTCTGCTTTATGAACTGTGCTTAACATTCCTTTCTAAGTATTTGGTGACTGAGATGATTGTTTTTTTTTTTCTTCTCCTAACAGGTTCGGGAGGCACTTAAAAGAAGATTGAGAATCACTAGAGGCACTGGATCTCATGCCACACATGTAAACACATTTTCCTAGTTTATTATTCTCAGGTTTTTCATGCAAAAACATTTTTTATAAAACACATTGGCATCTTTCCTATCATAGACTTCAAGCTCTGGTGCCCATTCCTATGGCAGAAGCAGTTCTTCCAACAGAACGACTCTTACAGATGTTTTCAACACTCTTTTGAGAAGAGTGAGGCGTAAGTACAGTGCTGCACTGTATCTTGATTTCTATTGCCTGAACTTTCAATGTAACATTCTTATGTTTTACAGATGCTGGGGCAAATTCCTCACACAACTCTGGAGCATCAGAAAGTTTTCTAAACGCTTAGCAGGACAGACAGGCGCTTTAATTTCCTGTCAGTACGTCTTTGTAATGCTGGGTCCAGTGCCACAGGCACAACTTCATATTGAAAAAGTTTGATTTCTGTCTTTCCATATGCCTATATTGACTATAACTTGAATATTCAGTACTTTCTTCCTGTTTTCTATTAGTGGTCCAGATTGACCAATTTACAATAAAACATCTGTTTGTACCAAATTAAACTTTTTATGTGTACACTGTTTTATGAAAACAGAAATTACATTCTGGTTTCTGTTTGAACACTGTTTAGTGTACCAACACGTTTGTCCTTTCTCTATTAAAATTCATAAATGAAAAACACATGTTTTTAATTGCCATTATTAGGGGTGCTTGCTATCTATCTTTTGAAAATCGTTCTTTTCAGAATACAGAAAAACATTTATTCTACATATTGAAATTTTTTATTAAAATAATACGATCTGCTTTTCATTTTTCAAGCAACTTACAACATGAAACCCTGCAATACATTTACAGTTATTGAGTTTAATAATGCTTGAGCTGAGATCATAAAGATCATAATGCAGCAATGTGACAGTAATTTCAAACAAAATACATTTTCACTGTTTATTTATTTTTTTATTTTAGGTGCAAATTTTATACAAATTTGTCAATAAATAAATATCTGATACAAGTACATTCGCAGTTTAGTTTTTATATTTAGTATTATCATGTTTATAGCTGTGCAATAAATACCTATGTGCACTTACATAATACATTCATAACGGAGGCAGCCTAGGAAATTTGCTTATAGATAAACAAAAATGCATGCAATCTACATGCAGTTTTTTAAATGTTAGTAAATGATTTTTACATTACAGTGCCCAAGTTATAGTATAACTTGTAATTAATGTAAAATAATTGTGTTGAACAACCTGCATTTTCCCATTGTGACAGCTATTGTAATACATTACATTGATTAATGTGTCCTTTGTGGAACATGGAGATTTGCAAAGTTTCACCAAGTGTTTCTTTGCCATTTTCCATCCGTCCTCTAGAGGGTGTAGTGTCTCTACTCCACAGTCTGGCCTGTCTCGCTGGTAGAATCGGTCTTGATATTTTGTCCTCCTTCTTGTCTTAGGCCTAAAAGCACTTTATTTAAGAGCATGAATTATATCTGGTCCAATAAATTAAACAGAGTTTTCAGAGCCATAGTTCTTGTAGGGTGGTGATGACTTCCGACACCTGTGAAGTATAAACCAGAAAATATTTAAACGTTTAATGAATGCTTCCATTGTCATTGATTTACAAATATTGCCTGATAATATTACATTTAAAGTTTAAGGAATTAAATAACAATTTAAAATAAAGAAATACATTTAAAAAATAATCAATAAACAAAGCAGTTGCTACTTTAATAATAAAAGGCTAAACGCTGTATTCAGGATTTTACCTTTTCTTTAAACAGCAGTACATCAGTCCGACGATGATTCCCAGTAATAAAACTACACCACAGCTAATTCCAATGACTTCTTCAGGACTAGACAATTGTTGGGTGTCCAAAATAACATGTTCACAGCGCACACCGCTGTACATTTTGTCACACCTAAAGACAGCAGAAATCACATTTGTTAGGAAGGTCTTGGAATCCATCGTCTAAAGACCCTATGAAACGGCCTGTTGACTCTAGTTATTTTTCCATATGTTGATTCCTTGTGAAACAGGAAATTTGGGTGTGACATATCTAAGAGATCATCCCATTTTGTAAACATCCACAAGGCTTTATTCACATCACAGCCACAACCCAAACGTTGCAACTTGCTAGTCTGCTAATCAAACAAACATGAACTAGATAATCAAGACCTGATCAGTGTCAACTGATTGATGGGATCTTTAATGTATCGAGTTGTTTTTAGTGGCTGGTCTCACCGGCAGATGGGGGTGTGCAGGTCGGAGGAGTAGGAACACGCACCGTTGACACAGAATCCCTCATGTTCTGGACCGCAGGGCCTTTGAATAGCCAAAACTCGCGGTTCCTCTCCACTTCCTACTGACAGACAGACAGACAGACAGACAGACAGACAGACAGACAGACACACACACACACACACACACACACACACA
>NW_015552678.1:138668-165704 GCF_001515605.1 Sinocyclocheilus anshuiensis
TGATGTATAAATCTCAATTTCGAAAAATTGACACTTATGACTGGTTTTGTGGTCCATGGTCACAAATGCTGTTGTTTAATCTTAACTTGTACTAAACCTGGAATATTAAAGGATTTATACATTTCACATCATTATCACAGTTTATCAAATAAAGAACAACTAACTTGTATGACCGGTTCACTAATTTCAGGGCTTCTTCATACTGGTCCTTGGGACACTGATGGAAAAGAAGGTAAGAGCTGAGTTTTCTGCTTTATGAACTGTGCTTAACATTCCTTTCTAAGTATTTGGTGACTGAGATGATTGTTTTTTTTTTTCTTCTCCTAACAGGTTCGGGAGGCACTTAAAAGAAGATTGAGAATCACTAGAGGCACTGGATCTCATGCCACACATGTAAACACATTTTCCTAGTTTATTATTCTCAGGTTTTTCATGCAAAAACATTTTTTATAAAACACATTGGCATCTTTCCTATCATAGACTTCAAGCTCTGGTGCCCATTCCTATGGCAGAAGCAGTTCTTCCAACAGAACGACTCTTACAGATGTTTTCAACACTCTTTTGAGAAGAGTGAGGCGTAAGTACAGTGCTGCACTGTATCTTGATTTCTATTGCCTGAACTTTCAATGTAACATTCTTATGTTTTACAGATGCTGGGGCAAATTCCTCACACAACTCTGGAGCATCAGAAAGTTTTCTAAACGCTTAGCAGGACAGACAGGCGCTTTAATTTCCTGTCAGTACGTCTTTGTAATGCTGGGTCCAGTGCCACAGGCACAACTTCATATTGAAAAAGTTTGATTTCTGTCTTTCCATATGCCTATATTGACTATAACTTGAATATTCAGTACTTTCTTCCTGTTTTCTATTAGTGGTCCAGATTGACCAATTTACAATAAAACATCTGTTTGTACCAAATTAAACTTTTTATGTGTACACTGTTTTATGAAAACAGAAATTACATTCTGGTTTCTGTTTGAACACTGTTTAGTGTACCAACACGTTTGTCCTTTCTCTATTAAAATTCATAAATGAAAAACACATGTTTTTAATTGCCATTATTAGGGGTGCTTGCTATCTATCTTTTGAAAATCGTTCTTTTCAGAATACAGAAAAACATTTATTCTACATATTGAAATTTTTTATTAAAATAATACGATCTGCTTTTCATTTTTCAAGCAACTTACAACATGAAACCCTGCAATACATTTACAGTTATTGAGTTTAATAATGCTTGAGCTGAGATCATAAAGATCATAATGCAGCAATGTGACAGTAATTTCAAACAAAATACATTTTCACTGTTTATTTATTTTTTTATTTTAGGTGCAAATTTTATACAAATTTGTCAATAAATAAATATCTGATACAAGTACATTCGCAGTTTAGTTTTTATATTTAGTATTATCATGTTTATAGCTGTGCAATAAATACCTATGTGCACTTACATAATACATTCATAACGGAGGCAGCCTAGGAAATTTGCTTATAGATAAACAAAAATGCATGCAATCTACATGCAGTTTTTTAAATGTTAGTAAATGATTTTTACATTACAGTGCCCAAGTTATAGTATAACTTGTAATTAATGTAAAATAATTGTGTTGAACAACCTGCATTTTCCCATTGTGACAGCTATTGTAATACATTACATTGATTAATGTGTCCTTTGTGGAACATGGAGATTTGCAAAGTTTCACCAAGTGTTTCTTTGCCATTTTCCATCCGTCCTCTAGAGGGTGTAGTGTCTCTACTCCACAGTCTGGCCTGTCTCGCTGGTAGAATCGGTCTTGATATTTTGTCCTCCTTCTTGTCTTAGGCCTAAAAGCACTTTATTTAAGAGCATGAATTATATCTGGTCCAATAAATTAAACAGAGTTTTCAGAGCCATAGTTCTTGTAGGGTGGTGATGACTTCCGACACCTGTGAAGTATAAACCAGAAAATATTTAAACGTTTAATGAATGCTTCCATTGTCATTGATTTACAAATATTGCCTGATAATATTACATTTAAAGTTTAAGGAAGTAAATAACAATTTAAAATAAAGAAATACATTTAAAAAATAATCAATAAACAAAGCAGTTGCTACTTTAATAATAAAAGGCTAAACGCTGTATTCAGGATTTTACCTTTTCTTTAAACAGCAGTACATCAGTCCGACGATGATTCCCAGTAATAAAACTACACCACAGCTAATTCCAATGACTTCTTCAGGACTAGACAATTGTTGGGTGTCCAAAATAACATGTTCACAGCGCACACCGCTGTACATTTTGTCACACCTAAAGACAGCAGAAATCACATTTGTTAGGAAGGTCTTGGAATCCATCGTTTTCAACAGTTAAACACCCTATGAAATGGCCTGTTGACTACAGTTATTTTTCCACATGTCGATTCCTTGTGAAACAGGAAATTTGGGTGGGATATTTGTAAGAGATCATCCTATTTTATAAACATCCACAAGGCTTTATTCACAACCCAAGCTTTGCAACTTGCTAGTTTGCGAAACAAACCAACATGAACTAGATAATCAAGACTTGATCAGTGTCAATTGATTGATGAGGTTTAAAATGTAGGATTATTGAGTAGATGAGTTGTTTTTGGTGGCTGCTCTCACCGACAGATAGGGGTTTCCAGGTCGGAGGAGTAGGAACATACGCCATTGACACAGAATCCCTCGTGTTCTGGACCGCAGGGCCTTTGAATAGCCAAAACTCGCGGTTCCTCTCCACTTCCTGCTGATAGACACCCACACACACCCAGACAGTTAAGCATGGATAGGCATTCAGACTTGTGTCCACATGCCAAAGAACCTGCATTCTTAGCAGTGCATATTTGAAATTACATGTTTGCTCATTTCATATAAAACAAAGGGTCACACTTTATTTCAGTAGCTAGTCCACTTTAGCCATCATACTAACTATAAGTAACTTAGCATCTACATGTCAACAAACTATAATTAGAGTATATATACAGAGAGAGAGAGCGATAATAAATTATATTAAAATAAAAAACTGTTCTTTTAATAGTTTTACTGTAATTTTTGATCAAATAAATGCAGCCTGGTAAGAGACATTTTTAAAAAACAATAAGTTGCAGTCTTTCAAAATAATAATATATAATAATTTTGAAGTACTTACCGTTACTGTGTGTTGTGTTGTATAGGATCGCATCCTCTGACTTCTCTTTAGTGTCTCCAAGTCCAGAGAAGACGGCTAACACTACCATCAATCCAATTACTGATAGAGTTTTAAGAATATATTTTAGTAACTATACTTCGTCTTTAAAGTATTAGACAGTCATTTGGTTGTAAGCTCATTATCTATTTTGTGTTATGAAAAGTATTATAACTCACCCTGATAGTGCAAACACCTTTTATCCACTTGCTGTGTCATGCTGTGGCCCAAATACAGGTTCAGTTCTGACTGGATATTCTGGGTTTGTCCGGTTTTCTTCAAACTTCGGCTGCTCTCCAAATGAAAGTGGTTTTTCCCCACAATTTATACCATCCTTCTATATCCTTTTCTGCGTCACTAATGGTAGCCAATCATTTTAACTAGTGACAGGAACTGCAGTGATTCCAGAGTCTTTTACCCATACCTGTACAATGCTCCGCATCACTTCCTGGTCCACAGGCAAGCAGCGTGCACAGGCGTGTTTTGCCCCACATTTTTTTTTTTCAGTGACCAAAGTATTTGCCTGCAGCTGCAAAAACAGGCTTTTGACATAGTTATTGGCACAAGTGATATTAAAGAAAAGTCTAATTACAGACACAAAGTATTATTTTAATTGTTAAATTTTATGTTTTACTGACACTCATGTCCCATTACATTCCTGTCACATAATGAAAGCAAGAAGTATTCCCGAAAAAAAAAAAAAAGCATCCTATTTTGAATGCTTTGCACATTTTTACACATTTTATTCTTTTTTGGGTAGTCACTCTTGTGTTTTTTATTAATTACAATAAAAAAAATAACCTTTCTCACGTACTAAACTCTGCAGTCTATATATCATTTACCTGTAACTTGTAACCAGCAATTTGACATCATATTTAGCTGTTGGACACAGTGTAGATATAATCTAATTGCCAAAAAAATGAGAATCAGTTATTTCATATTTTTAAGCGTTTATGGGGGAAGACATAATTTTAGCAATGAAATATTTTAATGATTTTGAAAGATCAATTCGGAACATTCATCTCAACAGCAAATTGGATATGTCAAGTATATCACATAATAAGCAATAATCTTAAATTATTGGCACTGTCAATGATCTAACTGATTTCCCAACTTCTAATTTAGTTTTTTTTTTTTTAATGAGTGCTGTCAAACGATTAATCGCATCCAAAATAACAGTTTTTGTTTACATAATATATTGTGTACTGTGTATATTTATTATGTATATATATATATATATATATATATATATATATAAAGACACACATACAGTATATGTTTTGAAAATATTTACATGTATATATTTATATTCATATAATTTATATTATATATAAATATATTTAATATATAAACAGCACATTTTTCTGAAATATATACATGCACATATTATGTAAACAAAAACTTATTTTGGACACGATTAATCGCAATTAATCTTTTGACAGAACTATTAAAAATCTATCTATCAGATGGGGGTTTGATGTTGGATCAATGACATTTGGTACATTATCCATCACATTGTTTAAAAAAAAAATAAAATAAAATAAAACATTTTACACATTAAAGGCAAAAATTTAAAATCTGTCATCATTTACTCACTCTCATATCGTTGTAAAGTTACTTTTCTCTGTGGAACACAAAATAAGATATTTTTAAGGATGTTGGCTACCAAAACATTGTGGTTATTGACTTCCATTGTATTTCACAAAATGTCTTGTTTTCTGCTTCACAGGAGGAAGTCATACAGGTTTGGAACGACTTGAGGGTGCGAGTGAATGATGACAGTGTTGGTTTTTGAGTAAACTATGCCTTTAAATCTTCCATGAGCAGGTTCATTAATGAAGACTCTTTCATTCACAGCTTCTTCTTGTAAACCACCAATATTTAAGAACAGCAAGAATCAAATACCTTTTTAAAGAATCACAGACTGAAATAGGTATATTGATTTCTGAAGTGAAATCTTTAGCAACACAAGAGCCTTAAAAGGGATAGTTTACCAAAAATGAAAGTTCTGTCATCATTTATTCCCTCTCATGTAATGCAAAAGATGTTAGTCAGAATATCTGAGCTGATCTCTTTCATACAATAATAGCGAGTGGTGACCAAAAATGACAAAAAGCACAGTAAAAGTAGTCCATTCGACTCCTGCCATATCTCTCAAATCTCATTCAGATTCGCATATACAGTGGGTACGGAAAGTATTCAGACCCCCTTCAATTTTTCACTCATTGTTATATTGCAGCCATTTGCTAAAATCATTTAAGTTAATTTTTTTTCCTCATTAATATACACACAGCACCCCATATTGACAGTGCCAAGACATGTCACGCCACGTTTGATGTCAATGGTGCCAAACGTCATGGTTTTTGCTTGCTATTCTTGAGTTTTACACAGGAAGGGATGATTTTCATTGAATATTGACTTAAAATTCTGGTCTGTTCCTCATTCAGAGATATTATTATATTTTAAAACTTCAGAAGCATGCAAGTAGCACAAATTACTCTGACTTCACTTTCAAGTCATTTTTATATTTTTATATATATATTTTATATATATATATATATATTTATTTATTTTTTTTTATTTTTTTATTTTTTATAGCGCAAAATATGTCCACGAAATGTCTCAGGGAATCATCGGATATATTGAAATGTATATTTTTTTATTGGCAGTTTGAATGTAAAGGACCCAAAATGCCAAAAAAAACAGTGTTTAATGTCAAGAACATGCCATAAATCACACTAATAAATAAAGCAGAAAAATAATATGAAATACTTCATGGGGCTAAAAATCATAAATACAAGCGATTTATACCAAAACTAGGATTTTTTTAAACAAAAACACATTTATGTATAATAAACAATGCATAAATAATACCTTACATAGGTAGATGAATAAATAAATATTAAATACAGCAGCATCCTTGTGTTATTTTTTGCCATTTTGTTTTTTTTTAATTCAAACAACACTTTTAAAATGATTTCCTGAGAAAATGTGTTAATGTCCTGTTTGTCTCGGTGTCAACAGATTCATCTGTCAGATATCTGAGAACCGTCTATTACGCTGCCATGAGGTCACCTGTTGAGCAGCCAGTCAAGTCGTACCGAAACTCTCAGTGAGGATGATGCAACTGAGACTTCCGGCTTCACCCATGCATTGTCAGGGAGGTAATGTTACACTTGCACAGTAAACCCTCCTTATTTTCTCGGCTCCGACAAAATAATAATACTGTAGCAGCTACTTAGAATCAGTGAGGAGGCATCTCTCTAATTTTGAAGAAAAGAATTAGGGTGTAGTTAACGTCATAGCCATGCATGGCTGCCGTGCCAGCTAGAACAGCCTGTTACAGCTTGCCGACGGGCAGGGAAGGATGTTGTAGAGGAAGCTTGCAGGGGCTTGCGTTTATAATCAAGATACGGACAAATAGTGCCAATTAAAGTATCCAGACTGAAGTGCTTGTATCTTGTCCACCCATAATGGCAGGTTTTGTGTTTGTTCAGTATGTTGGAGCATTTTTGGCAGCAGTGACTGTGTTTTTCATTACCATGGCGATGGTCATTGGGCCGACTCCTCCAGGCACAGGAGTGATGAATCCAGCCTTCTCCTTCACAGCTGATTGGGGAGACAAAAACAAACCATTTCTTAAATAACACTAAGAGCTCTGCCTAAGCCAAGTATTTCTTTTATACTTCCAAGAGAAAATAAATCAAACTATAAATCGTGTTGCTAAGTGACTTCCAGGCAACCAACCAACACACAATGAGCCAAACAGAGCCCTAGAGGGATTGAGACACGATATCAGATACACTGACTTGACGCACGTGCAGAATTATTATAACAGATCACTCAAAAATGAATGAAATTCTGTCATTGCAAACCCATATTATTTATCTTCCTTCTCAAGTCAGATTGAATTATAAATCATTATTCACTGAAAACCTTGTACAATTTTTTTTTTTCCATATCGGCTCTTTTAAATGAATCAGATGACTCTCTTCACAAAACCAAACCAAATGATTAATTTAAAGGTCCCCTGAAATGCTTAGAAACACACAGCATTACTCTATGTGTTGACGTCATTTTAACTGAAACAGGAAGACAGGGCGGGACATATCAAGCAGCCCCGCCCCTTTTTAAAATAGCCAATAGCGTTCGTTTATATCACAGCTTGGGCTAGAGCCGTTCAGAGCCGTTGAGCTCCGTAAAGCCGCATTTGACAGGATATGCCAGCCAAAACTTTAATTTTGATTTCATGGGAACTTTAAGAATTGCATTGATTCAGTTTTCAAGTTAAACTCACTGACTTAAAAGCTCAGTGGAGGGACAAATTGTTGGTGAATAACACAAAGCTGACTTCAGCAGACTTGTAAAACACCGCACACATTGTATGAACCACTTTTATTGATGATTTTAGTACTTTTATGGTGATTTTGCATCCTTTTTGAAGCTTGAAGCTCATTACCTTGGAATGATTTAAGGGTGAGTAAATAATTTCCATTTTTGGATGAACCATATTGGTGTTGTTATTGTTTACTAAAACCTAAAACTATTAAAAATTAATGTTGTTTTATTTAAAATAATGCTGAATTCAAATATAAATATGAGATGAAAAAAACCTACCTTAAAAAAACATGAAAAAAAGAGAAATGCGGAAGTTGAACTACTAAGTTACGAAGTCAAAATAAATAAAAATGACAAAAGAACACGACAAAATTACTAAAACAAAAATTTAATTGAAAACTGAAAATATAAAAATACAAGCTAATTCAAAATATTTATAAATAGTATTTAGTACTAAATTAGTATTAGTTTAATACTAAATTAGTATTAGTATTAAAATAATACTAAAGCAACACTAAACTAAAAGATTCTGAAACGAGTACCATAAGAACACTAAAGCAGTCGTGTGTCATTTACCTTCAAAATCCACATCTCCAACAAGACGAAGTTTACCAGTGATGGGGTCCTGCATGCGGTTGATGCCGATATCAATAACTGCAGCTCCCTCTTTTACCATATCTGCCGTTATTAAGTGAGGTACACCTGTTGTTACAGATTAAAACCAACCGTTCACAAAGACACATTCTCTATCTTATTCAATTAATATTTATATACACTGTAGACCAGTGGTTCCCAAACCTGTCCTGGAGTACCCCCAGCCCTGCACATTTTGTATGTCTCCCTCATCTATCACACCTGATTCAGCTGATCAGCTCATTAGTGGAGACTGCAAGACCTGAAGTGGGTGTGTCAGATATAGGGAGACATACAAAATGTGCAGTGCTGGGGGTACTTCATGGAGAGGTTTGAGAACCACTGCTGTAGACTAAAATGTTAGAATGACAGAACACAAGTTCGAATAAAATACAGATAATGTTCAAACTCATTCAAACTTAATTTGTTTGGTATTTCCGCAAAAATAAGTGCAGATCTGGATTAATATGTTGCATAGCCAAAGTCTAAGTAAAAAGTAATTATTACAAAATGAACATGGCTTACTGTACATCATCCCACTTACTGCATGGATACTTACCAAATAAGTAAATACATGGACGTAATAAATTCATAAATTATACAGTTTAGCAGTCATTACACAATGATATTTGACCACAGAATGCAGCTACTGACCAATCAAAATAGAGTATTCTAGACAGCCATGTAATAATGTTACAGAGTATCTGACCAGGACACAAAGAGCTGACCTGCAGCCGCAATCACTATGTCAGCCAGACTGGCAAGTTCCTTCAGTCGTGGTAGAGGAGTGCATCTATGAGCCATGATAACCGTGGCATCACCTAAAAGACAGTATTTTGTTTATTAGTTTATTTCATTGTTGAATCTAATATAATATGTTTTTAGTTAGTTAAACAGTTAAACAGTTTCAGATTTAAAATGTGATTGCCATGCAAATCATTTATCGTAAATCATTTCCAGAAAATCAATGTTAAAACATTTAAACATTTCATAGTAGTTAATTGTGTGCAGGCACCAGGAAATTCATGCCATTTTTAAAGTGCCAACTCCCATCTTTTGTCCATTCCACACAATCATTTACAAAAAATGTTCATAGTTGGTGGTTTCCGCTCACCAGCATGACGATTACATTCATAAGCAGAAATTCCCAGAATGTGTAGCTGTACACCACCACATAAACTAAAAGCTATCAAATTTGGCTAATCACAGGTTACATTCTGTGGAATTAACATAGCTACTGTAACTCCATGGGTGTAGTAACTAAAAATGACGGGAATGATTCATTATAATGCGATACTCATCCTGTCACAGAACCTCAACATTAGACATATTTAGGAGGTTTTGCCAAAACCTTGAAGTTTCTACAGGTAATCACATGTTCACCTTTTATACTATAAGGCTATGAGTCACAAAAAAATGGATGCAGAACTGATTCAGGGCTGCTTCTCTCATTGTGAAAAAACCTACTATCAGATTTCACAACTCACTTCACACGTCTTGCCTTTTACCTGTGAAATAGTCAAAATCTTGCACAAACCTAATCCTAATCACTGATATCTATATAAATCAATCCTCTAACAATTATAACTGATCTTGTTTCTGGAGACATGCCAATCAAAAGTTATGATGCACTATCAAACATTTTTCAAGGTAAAAACTATTCAAAACTACACAAAACTATTTAGGATAGGTTCAAGCTAATATTTTAATCACCGTTTAATTCAATGCAAAGAAATAGGGATTTTTGAAAACAATATGTTTACTTTGCATGTCTTTATTTGTATTCTGTTTACACATGCAGTATAAATGGATTTTAAAACAAACAATATACTACCGCCTACTATATATTTTAAATATAACATGGTTAAGGATGATGAATGATGTTTTCTCAGCAGTTTTCCATTACTGCTTGAGAAGGTTATTACAGGTTTGGTAAAAATGTTTATTCTCGATAGTAATGATGTGACAGCTTGCGTCATCAGCGGCCACATCCAGAGTTCATTCTGTGAATTTGTAATTCGCAATGATCTCACTCCCCTCAAAAAGCGAGGTGACTCGGTTGTAGATTATTGATTGAAATTCTGAAAATGTGCCTTTTGAAAACATATCGCAATGAAAAAACAGCTAAATAAAAACAAAGTTTTACTTTTCACAGAATGATCAGTTTGCTGTAACTACTTGTACTTTCAAACTAAACACAAACTAAAAACAACAACAACGCTACAGTCATCTTAATATCTAGCATTTAAAAAAAAATGCATTGCATTCGGCTTTTTGGCACAGTTTCCTAGGTTTTTGGGAAATGTAAGTGTTGGTGTAATTTCTTAAACGTAAATGTTCATGAATATTGTAACAAGAAAATTAAATAAAAAAGGGTTAAAACGGAGTATAGTGCAATGTGAATTGTAGGATGCTGCTTGGGACTTCAAAACTCCAACTGCAAGCACATCTATTTATATATTATAGGATTTCAAAAATAAAAATATAAAATACTACAAAAAATTATAATAATAATAAGGTAATGACACAAATCTCACCTCCCGGCCGTTCATGGTTTCTAACCGAATGCAGCAGCATTGCGATAGGCATTCCTACATTCTTGGAGTGCCCAACGACAAGAACATTTTTTCCAACTGTTTCAATGCCTGAAAAAAAAGGGACATTCACTAGTGGTCAAAAGTTTAGAATAATTAAGTTTTTCAATGTTTTTTTCAATGTTTTTAAAGGGGTCATATGATGCTGTTAAAAAGAACATTATTTTGTGTATTTGGTGTAATGAAATGTGTTTATGCGGTTTAAGGTTCAAAAACCACATTATTTTCCACAAACTGTACATTATTGTTTCTCCTCAGTACTACAGCTAGAATAAAAGTTACACCTTCTTTCTTTGCGTGAACATTTGGGCGGCGTTATGCAAATCTTCCCACATAGTGACGTAGGTATGTAGGGGTGTGTTAGAACGAGCCATTTTAGGTAGGCTTGACTGACTCTTAACTTTTATAAAGAATATATCTTTGGATTTGAGACTTTAGTCTTTGCAACTTTACAGATCTTCTTTATGCACCAAGAGCTTGTAACACTCCAAAGAGAAAGGAAAAATTGAAATCGCATCATATGACCCCTTTAAAGGAAGTCTCTTATTTTCACCAAGGCTGCAGTTTGAGATTGTGAAATATTATTACAATTTAAAATAACTGTTTTCTATTCAAATATATATATATATATATATATATATAAATAAAAAAAAATTCCTGTGATGGCAGAGCTAAGTTTTCAGTAGCCATTACTTCAGTCTAATCATTCTAATATGTTGATTTGGTACTCAAGAAACAGTTCTTATTAATATCAATGTTCAAATAGTTTTTGCTGCTTAATATTTTTGTGGAAATGGTGACACACTATCATTCAACTACCATTTAAAAAAAAAAAAAATATATATATACTCTTATGGGATGCATTCATTTGATCAGTACCAGATCAGAACAAGTAACAGTAAAGGCTATGTTAGAAAAGATTTAAGAAATATGCTGTTCTTTTGAGCTTTCTATTCATCAAAGAATCCTGAAAAAATGCATTGGAGTTTCAACAAAAATATTAAACACCAAAATACTGATATTAATAACAACCATTATTAATAACTGATCACCAATAATAATTAGCAGCATATTAGAATAGGATCAAGTGAACTAGAGTAATGGCTGCTGAAAATTCTACTTTATCATCATAGAAATAAATTACATTTTAAAATATATTCAAATAGAAAAAAAAAACATGCAGCCTTAGCGAGCATAAGAGACTTCTTTCATAAACATTAAAAAAATGTTAGGTATCCCAAACTTTTGACCGCTAGTATAGAATTTGAGTAAACATTTATAACTCAATTTCACAAATGCCCACGGCATGGAAAAACCATCAAAATACAGATATGATTGCAAAGCAATATTTTCAAATGTGTAAGTAATATAAACTGACATCAGATACTGTTGTTATACCTGCTGCTAACTAATGTAATCATAGGCAACCCAATCACATCTCTGCTGGGGATGCAATATGAGATGTCTGAGAAACTATTCTACAACTCAAAGAAGATTTTAATCTCAGTTCTCTGAAAGCTGTCACAAACCCGTTCTTCTGATGATTTCCCACACTGCCGCTGCTGTGGCTGGCACCATGCACCTCTGGTCCAAGCAGAGTTTTCCAGTGTTTACTATGTGGAATCCATCAACGTCTTTTTCTGGGGCGACAGCATTGCATATGGCTCTCTCGTTGATGCGCTCTGACAGAGAGAGATGCATTCAAAATATGAATTCACTATTGCAAACCTGATCCAGATACATTCAGCAAGTTGTGGTTTTATTAGCTAAGGAAATAGAAAACTACAGTACTTTCACAATTAGATTTAGCTTGTTTCACTACAGTAAAGATCCTAGCGATGAATGACCCTATTTTTATTCGCAATTCATATTTTACATTTTGATAATTTTGACGTTTCACATTTTGATCCAGCAGAATAATACAGTACCTGGAAGAGGGAGTTGGACCAGCAGCCCACTGATGCTTCGGTCTCTGTTGAATTTGTCTATCAGTTCCAACATCTCTTCCTGAGATACTGATGATGGCCTGAAGATTGTGCTGCTTGACATGCCTTATCAAACAAGTACCATTTGAAGAAGAGATTAGTAAACACATGATTCATATCGTACTGTAAAATCAGTGACTTTATGTAAAATTAAAGACGTAAAAGCAAGCATTAATGCAGAAAAACAGTTGTCTTTGCTTTTAAAAGCAACTTGAAATCTTTATACAAGTTGTTCTATTTTTGATATTTCTGAGACAATATTTTAAGGCCCTCCTATTTAATGTGATTTGCATGGAAGCCTGTTTCTGCCACAGAATTAAAAAATTATAATAAATAAGCTAATTACGACTTTTTATCTCACAGTTCGGACTTTGCAAAATATAAACACAGGATTGTGCAATAGAAACTCTGAATTCTGACTTTTTTTTTCACAATTCCAAGTTTACAACTTGCAATTTTGACTATTTTTCTCAGAATTTTGAATTTACATCTCACAATTGTTTATTTGTTTTTGCCATGGAAAAAGAAAAAAGGTCATTGCAACTTTTTCTCACAAGTCTGATTTTCTTGCAACTGCGAGTTTATATCTCAAAATCCAGACTTTTCTTCTCAGAATTACGAGTTTATATCTTGCAATTTTTACATCTCAGAATTGTGATAAAAATCAAAATTGTGAGATAAAAAGTTACAAGTACCTCTTTCATTTTTATTTATTCCGTGGCAGAAATGGGCTTCCGTAAATACCGTTACATCTGTTGTAATATAAAGTATAAAGTTGTATGTATTTTTAGGATTTTTTTACATTTTAATTAGGATTATGTTAATTTAAATACATTTAACTGGGGCCTCCAGAGAAGTTTGCAGAGGCCCCCTAGTGGGCCTCTTGCTGTGAACCATTGCCTCCATATCAAAACGTTGAAGTTTATATTGACTGTGTTGCTCACCAAGCAGTGAAGCTGCTCGGGTTTTGTTTCTCACGTAAGTGTGGCTGGCATGATCATTTCCCACCAGGATGACACTCAGATGAGGTCTCCTGTTGCCTTGGGCCACTAGTTTCGCTATATCACTCTGGACTTCTTTATGGATCTGCCGAGCAAGTTCTGTCCCCGAGACCACAGTGGCAGCATGTCTATGTGACAAACATAACATATATGTAACAATACACCGTGACAGACACATGGAAAAATAATCCAAACCGTTATAATCCATCTGCAATGTACTTAAATCTCTGTTTAAGCATCTCATTGCCAGTATCGATGACACCCACATGGTGGCGGAATATTCAAACACACAAAATGTATTTGCTGAATGAATCGACCTCCTCAAACGATGACTATATGTCCTGTATGTCATGTTTATATAGATACAGACTCTACAAACCAGATGATATGCTGTTCCAGTAAGAAAACACGCGTGTTTTGCATATGAACACATGCAAGCTTTGTTTATCTGCACCAGGGGGGAAATTCAGTCCTAACCTTTTCAGTGACTGACAAAAAGGGCTTCTCCGGTTGACTGTTTTCAGATTAATCCATCGTTTTGATCGAAAATGCTGGAAATATGATGTTAATGTCTGTATTCTAGTATAATTCACTGTTAATGCAGTGGAAGCTGCCATAGTAACTGATCACCTACTCCTCCTCACAGGCACAGCTCGCGCGTCTCGACGCGTCACACTCACAACAAAACTATTTCCGGTTCTGTGTTAAAAAGACGTAAAACGTCTGCAAAAACACAATTTATCGCATTGTCTCTATGTGATATAAAAGTCCAAAATAAAAATAATAATTTAATGAATACACGTCTATAAACGTAGCAGGAAATTCCGCAAAAACCTGACCTAAAAGCCGGCACAGATCTTAAAACAGCCTGAGCAGACAAAAAGCCAGGCATGTGATATATAGATCATGTAAATATAATCTCTGAATAATATTTGAACCCAAATTATTGAAGTTCTGAAACGAATGCAGTTATTCAAATTTAGTTTTGGAGCTCATTTCTACCTTATTTAGATTAATTTAGTAATAGCCTACTTATTAGGCTATATTACAGACTTTATTTGTAATTATTAAAAAATAAAGCGTCTTTGAGTTTTTGATTTCCACTGTTTTATAATTCACACATATTGCCAGGTTTTCCATGACCGTGGGAAACCTGTATAATTTTACCTAAACTTTAACTTTTTTCTATTGCTGTCTTGTAAACACTAGTTTTTCCTCCCGGAAATGCAAATCTGGATTGTATTATGTGTTGAAATTCAATAGGCCTACAGTGTTCGCTTTCCAGGCCATTTACCAAAGTGTAACATCCTGGAACAAAAGGATTAGAATATTTTAGAAGTAACATAGCAGTGCCAAATACACAAGACTTTAAAGAAAGTGAAAAATGGAACAAATGAGTTTTGTAATTGTCTACTATGCTGTGGTTGTCATTCTATGACCTATAAAACTAACCCAAATAGTCTATATTCTTACCTAACCCAGGGCAGATTGCAATATACTGCCCTAAAACAAATGTGCTGTGCCCAGATTCACAGTTGACACATTCTATAAGCTTGTATGAGATTCTATTAAGCCCACTGGATACCTGTGGCAGAAAATGCTATATAGGCTATCAGTGTATGTACACATGTGTGTGTGTGTGTGTGTGTGTGTGTGTGTGTTTTTCTAAATTATTCCATGTCCTCATCATTTGATTAAACACTAAAAGTTAGTTACTAGGTCAATGTTTTTTATGTCCAAATGTTCTTCTATGACAGAGAAGGTGGCTGATGAATAAAGTGTTTTTGTTCAGCTCTATATATCTCTTTAGTATGCAGCCCTTGTCTTCTATGCACAGGCTTCATCAGGGTGTTTTCTAAAAGAGAATCCACTATATAAATGGAAGGAGGGGCCCAAGGTTTTTCTATATGACCCACTTGGATTTAATAATTAATTCATAGTAATAATTTACACAGATGCTTTTATCCAAAGCAACTTACAGTGCATTCAGGCTATACATTTTTTACCAGTATGTGTGTTCCCTGGGAATTGAACCCACAAACTTTTGCGCTGCTAATGCAATGCTATACCACTGAACCACAGGAACACTAGGATTTCACCAACATCCAGTAGTCTGTTCGAATTTGATGTTTTTCTAAGACAGTTTGTCTTCTTGACACTTCTGACCAATGCCTTGAAACAAACTGATCTAGTTGGTCAAGCTTTTTATTTTTAATTACATAAAACTTTTGGTCTTGATTAGGAAATGGATCTTTTAGCCTAAACAACTAAGAAAAGTCACATTGCCCAGTGACTGTATATTTGGAAATGTCAAAAATAGGCCTATTGCTCGTGCATATTCAGTTTATATATAAAACAAATCCATGCACCCATTTTTGTCCAGCAGTCAGTCAGTTTAGTCATTGCATTTGACTTGTACATGTGTACCAATTAAAAACTAAATTCCATACAGTTTACATTTAGTCTAAAGGTTCCTATCATAGAGTTGCAATTGTTTGAGTGTAAAACTGTTTTATTTTGGATAAGAACTGTTTCACTTCTACAAGACTTTATACTCCAGTGAATTTCTCAAAGTGGGTTTGTCTTTGAAATTCTCTATATAAAACATACTTTGTAGTTTTGCCAAAAAAATCTAATGAACATTTATTGCCCAAGAGGTAAACAAGAGAGAGAGAGAGATATTGAGACAATTCATTTAAAGGGGTCATATGATGCAATTTAAATTTTTCCTTTCTCTTTGGAGTGTTACAAGCTCTTGGTGCATAAAGAAGATCCAATAGTGTCCCATTCCCATAATGGGAACACTTGTTTTATTTGAAAAGATGAAATACTATTGGCTATATCATCTTCTCAAAATGAACTGTATTTTTATTAGGGGAATTTAGTTCCTGTTATAATTTTTGAGTTAAAAAAAGTAAAGACAATAAAGCAATAATTTATAGGCTACAAAACCTAAGGAGCCCCATCTACCCTACATTGTAAAATGTGAACAACAGTGACCCCAAAAGACCCATGTGTTCGCAACGTTAACACACAAACACCCCATGTTTGTGTATTTGTAAACAAACACAGTCATGTGCACTGCTGCAGGCTCGTTAACCTTTGGGATGCTCCGTGCGTCAGCGTGCTCGAGCGCGGCGAGCATAGGGTTAACATTAGCGTGAGAATTGTGCCAGGCTTCTACAACTCATTCAAACGTATATATGCCACGCCCTCTAACGTAGTTCCAGGGGCTTGACCAATTAGAAAGAAAGAATTTCGTCGTAGATATCTGCCGATGGTCAGATGACTAAAAAAAGCTATTTAAAACTCTAATGAGCAACCTGAGACAGGTTCATACACTTGCCTGACACCTCTTAGTGAAGGATTAATACGTAAAACTTCCTCAGTTAGCCTACTCCAGTTTGTCAAAAGAACAACGAAACTATTTTGAAGCCCTGAACATTATGGTAGAAAAATCAATAAGAATTGCACTTTGCTTGTTATGTTTTATACTGTGCCATTCATTCAGTGCCTTAGCCGCTGCACCCGACGAGAACACGCAACTGAAAGGTAAGACAATTGTCTTTAGTTTGTTAACTAATTGCTGTTTAATACTTTTAAATGAAGTAAGTGGTTACTTTATTGTGCAAAACTCCTAAATTATTTATATTTTTACTCATTTCTGTTTACAATCGTTCTTTTCACGGACAACGGCTAACAATAACTCCGATTTCATTCAAACCGTGTGAGAAATACGTTAAGTCTCACATTCTCACGTTCTGACTACCACTACGTGAATGAACCGAATGAACCTGCCAAAGAAAAACGCCAAAAATGTACTTGAAAGTTAAACTATCCGCTTTATTGACGTGTCGGCGACTCGCAAAAGTAAAACCCGGACAATCCACTTTGTATCGGATGTGCCTTTTAAACTACCGCCCAGAGAAGTCCACGTTTTATCATCGATCTGGACTGCCGCGTTGTCCACCGCTGTGACTTTGTGGTGAAAATTATTTGACTTTTGAACGACCTTTTGACTTTTGAGGGAATTTTAAAAATAATCAATAATTATTGTAACGTTTGTGAAGAATAAACCGTGTCGAATACCGGGCAGTAAGTACTGTTACAGAATTTAAAACGTTTGTTATTCTGTGTTGAGCTCAGTTTGATATAATATTCACACATACACTACCGTTCAAAAGTTTGGGATCAGTAAGACTTGTAATGTTTTTTTAAATAAGTCTATTATGCTCATCAAGGCTGCATTTATTTGATCAAAAATACAGGAAAAAAAACAGTAATCTTGCAAAATGTTATTACAATATAAAACTAATGGTTTCTGTTTTAATATCCTTTAAAATATAATTTATTTCTGTGATGCAAAGCTGAATTTCCATCAGCCATCCGTAAGAAATCATTCTAATGTGCTGATTTATTATTAGAATTATCAATGTTGGCAACAGTTGTGCTGCCAAATATTTTTTTGGAAACTGCGATACTTTTTTCAGGATTCTTTGATGAATAAAAAGTTAAAAAGAAGCATTTATTAAAAATATAAATCTTTTCTAATGATATAAATCTTCGCTATCACTTCTTATCAATTTAACACATCCTTGCTGACTAAAAGTTTTAATTTCTTTCAAAAAAAGAAAGAATAAAAATGGACTGACCCCAAACTTTTGAATGGTAGTGAATATTGTTAGAAAAGATTTCTGTTTTAAATAAATGCTCTTCTTTTTAACTTTTCATGTGACACTGAAGACTGGATTAATGATGCTGAAAATTCAGCTTTGCATCACAGGAATAAATTAGATATGAATGTATATTAAAATAGAAAAATTTTATTTTACATCATAATAATATTTCACGATATTACATTTTTCCTGTATTTTTGATCAAATAAATGCAGCCTTGATGAGCATAAGAAACTCCTGTAAAAACATAAAAAATCGTTCTGATCCCAAACTTTTGAACGGTAGTGTATATTTGTTCCTAATTAGTTTAGAAATCGAAATCTTCAGTTGAAACATGCTCATTTACACATTAATTTTCATTGGTAATCAAATATATATTTTTCCATCACCCGCCACGTGATGTAAGTGAAACATATTAAACGGCAAACATTTTAATCGAAAACAAACAAAATTGAAATAAACTATCGAGCAAATACATAAAACAACTCTAAAAACATAAGACCATGTCTGTATGCATTAATCCTGTAAGTACTTTTTACAAAGACCTAAAATTTCTCAGGATGGTTTTTATTTGATTTCTCCTTTTCTAATTGGTTAAACTCCCGGTGTTGCATGCTACTGAGTTTTTCCTTACTTGGGTTGAAAAGTCGCAGGTTTCTTCCACTTCAAAGTGTGCAGACTGTTTGTAAACTCAAATTAAGACTGTTTGGAATTCCTGTAATGTTTAACTGGTTCATTAGAAAAAGTGTTCTGCATCTTTCCCTCTCTACAGTAGCTCAATTGTTCAAGCTAGTCGTTAAAACGAGATGTTGTCACAAGGCTTACCATGAATAAACTCAACCTCAAAACCTTATGAAACAGTTAAGCGCTTTGAAATGCCTCAAGCACCTGGTCTTACCAATATTATATGTAGAGTTTGGGATTTACATAAGCGTATTCATGGTTTTGCTATTTATTCTAGATGATGCCGAGGACAGCTTCTCAATGGATCCAGTGCTACTTCATGACCGAATCAAGTACAACATGCGAAAGTCTTTGGATCTTGATGACGACGGCTGTTACCTCCAACCTGGGAAAAAGGAAAGCATTGAGGAGTGTGGCTTCAATACCACAGTCAAGACCATTCTGATCATCCACGGCTGGACGGTGAGATATTCCAGATGATCATGTGGCTAGTTTTAATATTTGGTTCGACTTTTAAAGATTTCAACACCCATAGCCTTTGAATCTTCAGAAGTTTCCTCACATTTTATCTTTGATGCAATGCTGGAAGTTATCCAGAAATAGTGTAAAACAACTGAAATGTTCTTTCTTCAGTGTGCCAATACTTTCACTTCTCGGATGTGCAGCAAATATTAGGGTTTCACACATGATTGCTGGAACTTTGCTGGTTGGGTTTGGTAAAGGGTGTGATATCTTTCACAGATGAGTGGGATGTTTGAGAGCTGGATGCACAAGCTGGTGGCTGCTGTTCAGAGACGAGAGTCGGAGGCTAATGTGGTGGTGGTCGACTGGCTGGGCCTGGCCCACCAGCTTTACCCTGATGCCGTCAACCATACCCACCGGGTTGGGCAGAGCATTGCAACCCTTTTGGACTGGCTCCAGGTACGTCTACATTATACATTCCACTGGGTGTGCTTGTTTCTCTTTGTGGGCGTTGGCAACCGTGAAAACTCTGCTTGTGGCCTTGGACATTGGTTCTTTGTTGGTGTTATTCATCTTTTCTCAGTACAGCAGATGTCCTGGCGAAGTACAATTTGTTTATGTTTTTTTGTTGTTTGAGATGTCAGGAGTTTGCCCAAGGCATTGTGGGTATTCTCATGGAACAATAAATATTCATGCATCGTAGCTGGGTTCCTTAGACCCTGAAGGTCTTTTTATACAGGAAAGATGCAAGCAGTGTAAATGAGCAGCTGAGCATATTAGTCCCCCACATTCGCACACGGATGCCCCGGCTGGCACTGAGCATGTTACAGCAACGATGTGCATGAAGCATAATGACATTTTTTACATCGCAAAGCTGCTCTCATCAGGGATATAAAAATAAGTTTAGAGCTCTCCTCCTCAGATGAATAGTAGTTTCTTTTCACATTTCATCTTTTGAATTAAGTCAGATGTTTAGTTGGACTCAGCTCACAAATAAATAAAAAATAGAAAAATATTTGATACCATTGATTAACTTTATTATTAATGTTTATATAATAATTATTAGTAGTAGTAGTAGGAGGAGTATCATTATCATATGATTTGCAGGATCTACCAAATAGATCTCCTGGATAAATAATCATTTTACATTTTGAATTTAAATAGACATAGCATGTAAAAAATCGTTCTGATCCCAAACTTTTGAACGGTAGTGTATATTTGTTCCTAATTAGTTTAGAAATCGAAATCTTCAGTTGAAACATGCTCATTTACACATTAATTTTCATTGGTAATCAAATATATATTTTTCCATCACCCGCCACGTGATGTAAGTGAAACATATTAAACGGCAAACATTTTAATCGAAAACAAACAAAATTGAAATAAACTATCGAGCAAATACATAAAACAACTCTAAAAACATAAGACCATGTCTGTATGCATTAATCCTGTAAGTACTTTTTACAAAGACCTAAAATTTCTCAGGATGGTTTTTATTTGATTTCTCCTTTTCTAATTGGTTAAACTCCCGGTGTTGCATGCTACTGAGTTTTTCCTTACTTGGGTTGAAAAGTCGCAGGTTTCTTCCACTTCAAAGTGTGCAGACTGTTTGTAAACTCAAATTAAGACTGTTTGGCATTCCTGTAATGTTTAACTGGTTCATTAGAAAAAGTGTTCTGCATCTTTCCCTCTCTACAGTAGCTCAATTGTTCAAGCTAGTCGTTAAAACGAGATGTTGTCACAAGGCTTACCATGAATAAACTCAACCTCAAAACCTTATGAAACAGTTAAGCGCTTTGAAATGCCTCAAGCACCTGGTCTTACCAATATTATATGTAGAGTTTGGGATTTACATAAGCGTATTCATGGTTTTGCTATTTATTCTAGATGATGCCGAGGACAGCTTCTCAATGGATCCAGTGCTACTTCATGACCGAATCAAGTACAACATGCGAAAGTCTTTGGATCTTGATGACGACGGCTGTTACCTCCAACCTGGGAAAAAGGAAAGCATTGAGGAGTGTGGCTTCAATACCACAGTCAAGACCATTCTGATCATCCACGGCTGGACGGTGAGATATTCCAGATGATCATGTGGCTAGTTTTAATATTTGGTTCGACTTTTAAAGATTTCAACACCCATAGCCTTTGAATCTTCAGAAGTTTCCTCACATTTTATCTTTGATGCAATGCTGGAAGTTATCCAGAAATAGTGTAAAACAACTGAAATGTTCTTTCTTCAGTGTGCCAATACTTTCACTTCTCGGATGTGCAGCAAATATTAGGGTTTCACACATGATTGCTGGAACTTTGCTGGTTGGGTTTGGTAAAGGGTGTGATATCTTTCACAGATGAGTGGGATGTTTGAGAGCTGGATGCACAAGCTGGTGGCTGCTGTTCAGAGACGAGAGTCGGAGGCTAATGTGGTGGTGGTCGACTGGCTGGGCCTGGCCCACCAGCTTTACCCTGATGCCGTCAACCATACCCACCGGGTTGGGCAGAGCATTGCAACCCTTTTGGACTGGCTCCAGGTACGTCTACATTATACATTCCACTGGGTGTGCTTGTTTCTCTTTGTGGGCGTTGGCAACCGTGAAAACTCTGCTTGTGGCCTTGGACATTGGTTCTTTGTTGGTGTTATTCATCTTTTCTCAGTACAGCAGATGTCCTGGCGAAGTACAATTTGTTTATGTTTTTTTGTTGTTTGAGATGTCAGGAGTTTGCCCAAGGCATTGTGGGTATTCTCATGGAACAATAAATATTCATGCATCGTAGCTGGGTTCCTTAGACCCTGAAGGTCTTTTTATACAGGAAAGATGCAAGCAGTGTAAATGAGCAGCTGAGCATATTAGTCCCCCACATTCGCACACGGATGCCCCGGCTGGCACTGAGCATGTTACAGCAACGATGTGCATGAAGCATAATGACATTTTTTACATCGCAAAGCTGCTCTCATCAGGGATATAAAAATAAGTTTAGAGCTCTCCTCCTCAGATGAATAGTAGTTTCTTTTCACATTTCATCTTTTGAATTAAGTCAGATGTTTAGTTGGACTCAGCTCACAAATAAATAAAAAATAGAAAAATATTTGATACCATTGATTAACTTTATTATTAATGTTTATATAATAATTATTAGTAGTAGTAGTAGGAGGAGTATCATTATCATATGATTTGCAGGATCTACCAAATAGATCTCCTGGATAAATAATCATTTTACATTTTGAATTTAAATAGACATAGCATGAATGAACGAATAAATACTTTTCCCATTCAGTATTTAATAATAATTTATTAGCGCTATTCCCCTCAGATTGACAGTATTATTAATCTAATGCGTGTCTGTTTTTGATAGGAAGAAGTGCAGCTACAACTTGAGGATGTGCATATGATTGGATACAGTCTTGGTGCTCATGTTGCTGGATATGCTGGAACCTTTGTAAAAGGAATTGGACGTATAACAGGTGAGATTTAGATTTATGTTGGACACTTTGATTGTTGAAACAAAGCAACAAAGAAATTGCTCCGTCTTTTTGCACACATGAAGGCCAACTCTAAACATCTGTTCTTTTTGAATAGGTTTAGACCCAGCTGGCCCCATGTTCGAGGGGGCAGAGTCCCACAAGAGGCTTTCTCCAGATGATGCGAGCTTTGTTGACGTCCTGCACACATACACACGGGGAGCTTTGGGCGTCAGTATTGGGATCCAGGAACCTATTGGGCACATTGATATTTATCCGAATGGTGGGGATGTACAGCCAGGCTGTTCCTTAGGAGATGTGCTGTCCACTGCTGCTGCAGGAAGTGAGTGCTTCCATTTTATTTTTTTTTATTGTTTTACCAAATTCCAACTCTTCCATTTTACCAAATCTGTCATGTCACCACACAGACTTTGTGGAAGTCATGAAGTGTGAACATGAGCGGGCAGTGCATCTCTTCGTGGACTCCCTCATGAACAAGGACCACATGAGCTACGCTTTTCAATGTACCGGCCCTGATCGTTTCAAGAAGGGCATTTGCTTGAGCTGCAGGAAGAACCGCTGCAACAGCATCGGTTACAACGCCAAGAAAATGCGCAAGAGGAGAAACTTCAGCAAAATGTACCTGAAGACTCGCGCAGACACACCTTTTGGCGGTAAGTAATTATAGCCTCTTTTGTTTCGGAGGCACATGCTGTCATGATGAGTCACTAAAATGTGGTTGTTTGCTCAATCCTCTCCAGGTTACCACTATCAGATGAAGATGCATGTGTTCGACAGGAAGAGCGCAGATGATGCAGATCCTACTTTCTACGTCAAACTATATGGGTCCCATGATGATACCGATAACCTCAGTGTAGAAATGTAAGCACTTCACGATTAAGATTTCCAGTACATTCTCCTGTTTACTGCTAAACATCGTTTGTATGGGTTCTTTTAAGGATTAAAATACATTTTTGAAGACCTGACCCGGCTTCTCTGTTTTCACAGTGCTGATGGAGTTGGTCTAAACCTCACAAACACATTTCTCGTCTTCACGGAAGAGGACATTGGTGATCTGCTGAAGATTTCTCTTCGCTGGGAAGGCCCTTCTGATTCCTGGTCATCTGTGTTGAAACACCTCAAGTCATCATTCTGGTCATGGTCAAGTTCACAGAACAAAAAAGTTCTGGAGGTTCGAAGGATCCGAGTCAAAGCAGGAGAAACGCAGAAGAAGTAAGTGCTGCCTTGGCACTTATTGGTTGTGAATGAACTGATTGTTAATGTCACAATATTTAATTCACAGGTTCACCTTCTGTGCTGCAAAGACTGAGATATCGCCTGGGCAAGAAGTTACATTTCTTAAATGCCGTGATGGCTGGGAAGTGAAACCTAGAAAGCGGTATGTATGTGTACCTACTATTTATGCATTTTATCTATTGTGCTGTTCATTTATTTATTTGCCTTTTTGTTTATTTCTTTGCAGATTGCACTACTGAGAGGAAGCGCTGTTAGCTAGGGACCCAAGGCGGCGAAGGGCCTGAGCACTTTTATTTGTTTTGGTACACATTTGGTGGGATAATGCACCATATTTGTTTGGGTGGGTAGAACACAACTTGTGCTGCTCAAATGGCCAGCTCGGATAGGTGATGATGACTGGTTACTGGACTTGCTCAGGGCATTTTTGTCTACCGTTGGGAAGTTCTGAATTGTTTGAGATTCTTTTGATACTATTTGTATGTTTTCTACTGTTGCGTTCAACATGTCCGTTTTGTGGATCTCAGACTTTTCCTTAACAACGCAATACTCGTTATATATATTTTTGTACGTTTTTAATTTATGAAGAAAAAAAAAGCACTGTAAAACCAAGCTTATTTATCAACCTAATGCACACCTTGTACCAAGGCATAAATTAATTCTCTCCCAAGTTACCTGGTGACCACTTTTACGCGTGTATGTGTCTGTGGATTTCAACAGGAAGAAGGTTTTTAATGTGAATTCACAGTATTATTTAAGGTCAGAAGAATGGAGAGAACCGCGGTATTTGTCTTCATAAAATGTTGCACATTTTGTGCCTTGCTCTGTACATGTTTTATGTATATAATGTGTATATAAAACGTAATAATTTGTAATAAAATGACTTTGGATTCCACTGCGTCATGATGCATTTTATTAACAAATCTGTTTCTGACTTTGAGAAAATATTGTGTAGTATTAATACTATTAATTTTGAGTAGTTGAATGCTGATTTAATATAACTTTAGCTGATTTGTATTTGTGTAACTTGAGTAGGTTCTAAAAAATGCTTCAAATATGAGTCCATCGGTTTACTTGCTTAAGGAAGAGTTTTGCAGAGGAAATGATAGTGAGACGTGTCTTAGCAACTTAAGTTGTAAATCATCTCATGTCATTCCAAACCGGTATGAGTGACTTTCTTCGGTGGAACACAAAAGGATAAATGAAGGCTTTGCTAGTTGCTCTTTGCAATTGCAATGAATATGGACGGAAGCTTTCAAAAAGATGCACAAGCATCATGAAAGTATCACAAACATGGTTCAAATTCACTTTTCTGCTGTATATTCAAAGGCTGCATCTAAAACTGCATAGTAACCGAAAATGGACACAGTAGGCTACTCTTTACTATCCCATGAAGCAACTGGAGAGAAGTTGCACACTTGACAAATGTAGTGCATCTGGAATCTTTTCGCACTGTACAGAACATACTTTTTTCACAGTCCCTAAGTAGTTATTTATTCGAAAGTAGTAACTACTCCGTGTGCGATTTTGGGTGTAGCCAAAGTCTCTTGAGGACGGGGAGGCAAACCTGAAACAAATCACTCAGACCAGATGTGTGAACTGGATCAGTCCTGAACAGCTCTAATTCAAAAGAATGATTTGTTTATGAATCAAACATTGCATTTATGATACTTTTTTATGATGCTTTGGCGTCCTTTTTTTGAACCATGAAAGCTTCAGACCTTCTTGATTGAAATTGCATGAAAAAAAAACATGAAATACTCCTCAATATTTCTTCTTCCAGGAAAGTATGTCATACAGATGAAGAAAAACACAAGGATGAGTAATGTCACAGTTTTCATTAGTCTAGTGTGTTACTAGAAATGTCCTTATTTTCAGAGGAGTAAGCTTGAAACTTCTTGGAGTGCCAAGTGTATGTGTGTGTGTGTGTGTGTGTGTGTCCGCCTGTTTGCATGTGCTATTTCAGAAATGTATTTAAAACGTGAGCGTTTACCTGACCATTTTAGTTCTTCTGGTGACAAACCTCTTAAAAATGTTGAAATCTTTCCAGAACATTTGTCAGTTACTAGTGTAAAGGGAAAGAGGTGCCAAACAGAATGAGATGATAAGAGACAGGAAATAGCTGTTATCTGACACAGTGGTTTCATTACTACAGTAGGAACATTCTCACTAATGTGTCTCCAAAAAAGAGTGATTTGTACCAGTGTATAACTATGGCCATTCCAATGCTAATTACAGTTTTTCTGAATTGCTAAAACACTAAACCCCATTCTCTGAACCAAATTCTCACTAGCTTAAACCAATTTGTCGAATAAAGCACTCTTTCTGCTAATCCTTAAACACATTCAGGCAGTTAGGTTCTATTTGCAAATCTCATGCACTCTTTTTGCAAAACTCTAAACACATTCTCATTCACTTAAACACTTATCACACTGTGATGCATTTCTGCTGCAAAATGCTAAACACAAGCGGCAAAAGTTAAACAACTAAAGCACAGTTGTCATCATTTACATGCAACGATTCAAAATTGTTCACACTTGTTTCTAATGATGTGATCAAACCAACTGTACAAAATATGAGCCAGCTCAGAGTGCACAAGTGGCACAAGTGACTGAATGATGATACGAACAATAGATGGAAACAATCTGAGAAGGAGAGGAGGAAGAGTACATGTAAGAAGTGGAGGATGAGGAGGAAGAGGATGAGGAGAGAAAGAGTAAGGTTTAGAGAGTGTTATCAAGGCTGGATCTGTCAGACCAGAGGGTTTTTTC
>NW_015552678.1:166236-185525 GCF_001515605.1 Sinocyclocheilus anshuiensis
GAATCTCTCATTGACCCTGATTTTACAATTGCACAACTTACAGTATTTGAGTGTACTGTAACATGCTATTCATTTAAAGTTTTATTTGACCTTTTTGGCCTTTGCAGTTGGCCTGCAGTATTTTTGCAGTATCCAAGTGCTGAATACATACAAACATGTACTATTCAATATTCAGCACAATACTATTCTTGCAGTACATACTGTACAATAGGACTATACAATATATTCACCTTACTCAGTTGCAATTACTTTCTTACAGAATTACAAAATTGTTTACTCAATACAATATACTGATGATCTGTAGTGCTTATTTTATTGACTCATGTGTGTAATCTGAGAGCACTGTTTGATTTTGAGTGCAAGTGAAATGCTTTTGCAGTGATTGTTTGATTTTCATGCAAGAGTCAGAGGTTTCGTGAATTTAGGTTGAGTATTTGGATTTGAGTTTAAGGTTTTGAGAAAATGAGTGATGGTTTCAAGATGGTTTAGCAATTCAGAAAAACTGTAAGAAAAGATCATATGTAAAAGTCAACTATATGTATATATGTTTGTTAATAATAAAAAGGGATTCGCAGATACACTATGAGGGCAAGGCAGGGATCAGCCCTTCAGGTTAAACAAGCTATTTTAGCATGGTGATTTATGACTGAGTTATGGATGAGAATTATGAGTTATGACTGATTGTGAAAAATGGTTTAATATCATTTAATATTTGAAGCAGTGATAGAAATTCTAAAATGTGAGGTCAAAAAATGTCTTCTATTTTTTTCAAAATCGATATTTAATATCATTTATAATATTTTTTCTCTAGATTCTATTTTATTCTTAGACAGCAAAGTGAACATTTCAGTTAATTATTAAAGTTTTGACATGATGAAAATGATTAAAAAGTGTGTTAAACTGTGTCAAATGTCCCTGAAAATTAATTAAGGATTAAATGAATTAGAATTACAGTTTTTCTGAATTGCTAAAACACATTTCTTGAAACCATCACTCATTTTCTCAAAACCTTAAACACAAATCCAAATACTCAAACTAAATTCACGAAACCTCTGACTCTTCCATCAAAATCAAACAATCACTGCAAAAGCATTTCACTTGCACTCAAAATCAAACAGTGCTCTCAGATCACACACGAGTCAATAAAATAACACTACAGAGCATTCATTAGACACTACAGAGAAAAATGGAGAACACAGCATCCAGAACATTACAGAAAAAAGTATATTGTATTGAGTAAACAATTTTGTAATTCTGTAAAAAAGCATAGTAATTGCAACGGAGTAAGGTGGATATATTGTATAGGCCTATATGTACTGCAAGAATAGTATTGTGCTGAATATTGAATAGTACTGAATGTTTGTATGTATTCAGCACTTGGATACTGCAAAAATACTGCAGGCCAACTGCAAAGGCCAAAAAGGTCAAATAAAACTCTAAATGAATAGCATGTTACAGTACACTCAAATACTGTAAGTTGTGCAATTGTAAAATCAGGGTCAATGAGAGATTCCTTCTGTCTCAGCATCATGTCTTTGTGCTTGAGTCCGGCCTGAGGACATTGTCCACATCACAATGTTGTGTTTTTTTGCTAGACAAAGAGAAAAAACCCTCTGGTCTGACAGATCCAGCCTTGATAACACTCTTTACAGTAAACCTTACTCTTTCTCTCCTCATCCTCCACTTCTTACATGTACTCTTCCTCCTCTCCTTCTCAGATTGTTTCCATCTATTGTTCGTATCATCATTCAGTCACTTGTGCCACTTGTGCACTCTGAACTAGCTCATATTTTGTACAGTTGGTTTGATCACATCATTAGAAACAAGTGTGAACAATTTTGAATCGTTGCGTGTAAACGATGACAACTGTGCTTTAGTTGTGTTTAACTTTTGCCGCTTGTGTTTAGCATTTTGCAGCAGAAATGCATCACCGTGTGATAAGTGTTTAAGTGAATGAGAATGTGTTTAGAGTTTTGCAAAAAGAGTACATGAGATTTGCAAATAGAGCCTAACTGCCTGAATGTGTTTAAGGCTTAGCAGAAAGAGTGCTTTATTCGACAAATTGGTTTAAGCTAGAGAATGGGGTTTAGTGTTTTAGCAATTCAGAAAAGCTGTAAAAATCTATTAAAACATTTGTCACATGAACACAAATATATCTTTCTCTCTCTATCTGTCTCTAAGTTTTAGTTTTTTTTGTACAGTGGCCCCAAAATGTGCTTTTGGGAAGTCAAAAAATTTAAATGAATCAGAAATTGAATGAACTTCAATAATTTAATGAATCAGAAAGAATCAAGACAGAAAAAAAATGATTGTCAACCAATGAAGAACTGAAGGATGATTAATCTTCTTTATATCTTACAGATAGTACAGTGCCAAATGAAATGTCCACCACAGACTTTTCCACACATACAGTAGCACAACATTTAATTAGGTGAGATGCTGCTTATCACCTCATTCTGTTGTGAACGAGGTGATAAGACAAAGGAAATGGCTATTATCTGACAGTGGTTTCACCTTTCTGATAAGAATGATACATTACATAATTCACATGAATTGTATCTCCACATGATTTACATACCATAATTTATTTAAAACTTTAACTTTTCCAATGCTTTTTTTTAGTTAATTTTATTTAATGATTAATTTTAGCTGCATTTTTATTAAAAGATAAACAAACAAACAAACAAATAAATAAATGTTCATTGAAATGTATTCATTATATTCATTATAGTGTCTAAACAGATCAGCCTAGAAAATAATGTTATGAAATACATTGAAATGTTGGATAACAGATGAAGAATTCAACCCATTGTTGAGCTTTAGTCCTCTCTGTTGAAACACTGACAGAAAAAGCAAATATAAGACTTCTGGAGAAATCTATTTTTTTCTAGAAGGGTCTGAACTTTCATCACTCTTACTCTATGTTTTTATTGGCAGTCACTTTATTATTATTATACAAATACAAAACTGACCAGGTAAAAGTATGGTAATGACATCTTTTATATACAATAGCCTATATTGTTCACAAGAATAGAAAAATATGGAATGTGGGTGTGAACAAGAACATAAATGCCAGTATGGGTGTGAGAATTCTTTATGTAAATTCTTGGATCCTTTGTCTTTAAATAAACTGTTTAAACATTCTTTATTTAATAAAGTTTTTAATAATAATTTAACAACTGTTCATAGGTTTGGAAAAAGTAAAAGTATATGGCAATGGCTTTTCTTGCAGAATGGAAATTTACTGAGCACAGCCAAGAGTTTCTTCACAGTTTCTCATTGAGTTCATTGAACCTGCGTGAGCAGTTGCAGTTGTTGAAACTGTAAAGCTGTGTCATTCACCGTGCTGCTTACAACAAGTCAAGTACAAACAAGCAAACATATGACTCCCATATAAACTTCTGGGAATCACAACTCCCCCATCACTAGCGAGGAGGGTTTCTTTTTGGTCCTTCTCACCCATGAGCTTAGCCTTAGATCTTTCAGATGCTCAAGACTGATGATATTTTCCGCCATGGTGTTAATTACAAAAGCCTCTAAGGATATTTTGTACATTTTATCATGTTTTGGCCATCTGTATCTAAAGCCGTTCCTGTTAACTCCTTTCAGTGATTGTGTCATGTCAGATTGAGTCATTCTTACACCTGGTTTTATCATGGCTCTACAAACACTTCCTTGTAAAACAAGCATTATTCTCTGCTTAGAGCTGAGTAACACGCATTCTAAACAAAAACCAGAGTAAGCAGACAGGTAGCAGATAAGACGTGTAAACTATACGGTTATATGTTTTGATTGGATGAGTTCTCTTTGAAGCTATAAACTGAGACCGTGTATACTAATAATATACGAGAGTTGGTATTTTGCTTGGGTAACAGCCAAATTATAAACAGCCTTTTATTAGAACAACCCTTTATAACTTGGTGGAAGAGAGTTATTTATTCCTTTATCAGTTCAAGCTTATCTTTTGATTGGACATTGATGTTTTTTTATTACAGTGCTGTTAATTGTTGCAGTTTATAAAAGGTGTTCAGAACACAAAACTCATTTAACAGGGAACACTATCGGAACATTCTTGCAAGGTTCTCTCAATGTTATGAACTAATGTTCTTCCAGGAACATTACAGTTTTTCTCAATTGCTTAAACACACTTGTCCACTCAGACATCACATTTTCAAAACAGTTAACACACAGGCTAAAACTGAAGCTCAATTGCCAAAATGACTAATTTTGTTTGCAAAATGCTCCAACACTAACAAAACATTAAAAACATGCAACATAAGCAAATACTTCCATCAAACACCACAGCTTGTGGTCAAATTACAGTTTTTTTTCTATTGCTAACATCCGTTTGTCCAATCTGTAGTCACATTTTCAAAACTCTAAACACAATTAGCAAAACATCCGTTTATTGTGACCACACCATTAACACAATTCATGTTGTTTTCCCACAATATTCTGTCAATTAACACGTTTCTAAAATGCTTAAATTTTCTTTTTACACAAGCTTACGCCATACCAAAATCATGGATCTTTCTTTTCTTTTTTTACAAATGCTTAAACACAGCATGACAGAAATGAAGACCTAATGTTCCAAACTTTAAATATAGTGTAAAGCCTCTACTTCTGCAACAAAAGAGCTGATAAGAATTATTTTAATTACTGATAATTGAGAAATAGCTCATTCAAATCTTAATTAATAATTTCAAGTCTTTCCATTACATGGCCATGCACAATAAAAAGGCACTCTCTGGATTGGTTTTGTTCAAAACAATACAGAACAACACAGAGAAGCAGAAAAAGAAAGAAAATGTCTGGACGAGGGAGAGGCGTAGTTGGACCAGGACTGTCTGGTTTGGTTCAGCTACCAAATCAGACATCAAGAGACTACAATAGACAGCCAAGACTGCTGAGACGATTATTGGCCCAACCTCCAAGATCTGTACACCTCCACAGTAAGGAAAAGGGCTAAGAAAATCACTTTGGACCCCACACACCCAGCCCACTCTATTCATACTGTTGCCTTCTGGTCTGCGTTACAGACCATGATTTTCTGTTTTTCTTATATTACTGTTATAATTCCTGTGTATGTCTGCACTGTCATGTATGTTTGCACTCTGTCCATACTTTCTTTTGCACTGGAAGCTCCTGTCGTCAAGTCAAATTCCTTGTGTGTGTAAACATACTTGGTAATAAAGCTCTTTCTGACTTTCTGACAAGGGAGAAGGAGAGGTATAGGGGAGCAAAAGGCAAAGGGCTGTATGTTTTTTTTTCACACACAGAAATTTCATTTTGCCAATAAAGCCTTGACTGCAGCAATTCTGTCACTTTTCTTTTACATTCCATAAAGTACTGATGACTCCTTCACTATGCAGTACACATACGGTCTAAAATGAATCTACACATTCACACACAAAAAATGAAGAGTTCAGATGACTTAATTATTATTATTATTGCTGTTGTTGTTTAAATGGATATCATATTGTTTGTTCTATACAAGTCAAACTGACAAGTAATGCAGTTTTTGTAGAGCCATTAATTGTTAGAATTTTGACAGTCACTGTGCTATGATTGACTATGTTCCTGTTGGATAGAAAACTAGTGCAAATGTTTTGACCGAATGACTCAATTTTGAATTGGGGTTTGCTGTGTTTTGATAGAGTTAGTATATGTAGAAAAGGGTATTCAGCATTTTGAAATGTAGAGTTTGTATTTAACAAAATGTGGTTTTGGTCAGAAAATTAACCATTTAGCTAATTGTGTGATGTAGGGGAGTTGCTGTGTTAAGAGTTTAGAAAAAGTACTTTAAGTATTGATAAACGCTTGTTAGCAAATGAAAAAAAAAATCTAGAAATATAGAGGGAAAAAAAAACAATTGTTTACTTATGTTTATAGTACATTATTAAATTCTGTTTTTCTTATATTACAGAAGTGTTATAATTACTATGTATGTCTGCACTATCATGCATGTTCACACTATGTCCATACTTTCTTCTGCACTGGACGCTCCTGTCTCCAAGTCAAAATCCTTGTGTGTGTGAGAACATACTTGGTAATAAAGCTCTTTCTGACTTTCTGACAAAGGAGAATGAGAGGTAGGGGGCAAAAGGCAAAGGGGTGTATTTTTTTTCACTGACAGCAATTTCATTTAGCAAATAAAGCCTTTACTTCAGCAATTCTGTCACTTTTCTTTTACATTTCATAAAGTATTCATGACTCCTTCACTATGCAGTACACATACGATCTAAAATTATTCCACATTCACACACACAAAAAAAAAAAAAATGGCTGGCTGAATTATTACAGTTTTTCTCAGTGGCTTTGCCGCATTTCTCAAATCATCCTTAATATTTGCAAAAAAGTGTGCATTTCTCAAAATAATTCGTACAAACAGCACCACACAATGGATTACCTGCAAAAGCCGGGAAATTACTCAATCTTTAGTTCATCTCTCAAAAGTAAGTATTTATGTCAATGAACATATCAGTGCCATCAGAACGAAAAGTCCTTGTGTCATTGTTCTCAAACAAGAGTCAAAATGCTTAGTCATGTTGTCAATATAACAGTGCACTTTGTTAGTATTACCTGATGGAAACTATAGCAACATTTTGGATGACAGTTACAGTATTGAAGTGCAGAAAGCTGCACTTCTTATGTATGCCATATAGCCATTTCAAAAGTACAAATTTACACACTACTGTATGTGGGATATTGATTGAAAGAGACTGGATAGGATTCACAGTTACACTTTTACTAGCACACACACGAAAAAGTAGTAGAGTAGTAGAAAGGCAAACACAGAAAACACCCCTTAGGCAGAACTTTGTTTTTGCACACAGCACTGTATGAGGAATGGTCTACACCTCCTGACGTGCCAGTCTGTCAGGCCACAGATTCTCGTCTACATCACAACGAATATCTTCCCTTGCAATGCAACGTGGAAAAAAATATTTTGGAATGTCTTATCCAGCCTCTGCAGGCTTCTACGGTGATGTCCTCACAGGCTACATTCATGGCAGCCAGCAGGGTCATCGGAGTATGTGGCTGGCGAGCATAGACCTTCCACCTCCATGCTGAGTGGGGAATGGGGAATATTTAACAATGGTATTGGTAAACACTTGTTGCAATTGAAGAAAAGAAAAGGAAAAAAAAAAAAAAAAAAGAAAAAAAAAAAAAAAGTATTCTTTCAATCAATCATTACACAACAAAATACAAAACAGCTATCAATATGAATTTACACTGCTCAAACTCAGTGTTGAACAGGTAAAAAAAAAAAAAAAAAAAAAAACCAAACTTATGGGTGTCTAAAAAAAAAATAAATAAAAATAAAGAGTTGAAATACTCAGAACTTCAGGATGTTTTTTCCCTTGCAGTGTTGCAATGAACCAATGGAAATACATCCTTGCATGGCAAATCCATCAACAGCCCTCTCTCTTTAGGTGAAACCAGTCTTTCATTTAGTGCATCAAGAAATGTGAGGAGGCATTCTGTATTGAACTGATAGTTTGTATGTGGCAAAGGACACCATCATTGGAGATGGCAGCACACATGGTGATATTGGCACCCCTCTGACCTGGCACTGCAACAGTAACCCTCTGCCCAATAAATGTTCCTCCCGCATCTCCTTACTTTACAGAAGATGAAGCTGGCTTCATCCACAAATTAACTTGTGATGTGCCCCTTGAGCTACATTATTCTCTAAAAAAAGAAAAGAAAAGCAAATTCATGGAGCAAATTCCAGTTGCATGTAACTGTATGGTATAACAATGCATTACAATAACAAATCCGAACAAAGCATATCAAAATTGACATTATGACAAACACAAAAATGGGACTGATTAAACATCTGCTTTATTACAAGTTTGTTCTGCCAACAGGGCAATACAGTCAATCTGAAATACACAGTGGTACAGTAACATTGTGACTTACCTGTTGTCATTTTGAAAAAAAGCATAGCAATAAATGCCACAGTGCTCCGACTCAGAATGGGTTGAGCCCTTTGTCCAGCCTCTCGGACAAACTGTGATTGATGACAAGGTCAATAATTGTTGCTTGAATTTCATTTGAAACTTGAGCTGGATTTTCTCATTTTACAATAATGCAGCTTCTCCACCATGTATGCAAACTTCTCTTTCTCTAGCCCTCCACCATGGTCTTTTACTCTTCTTCCATGCCTTTGGCCTCTTTGATCCATACTTAAAAATAGCAGGACAGAGGTGGAATCTTTTGTAGAGGGATGAGGACTGATTGCTGATTGAAGAGTTGTGCAAACGAGTTTCACACAGGTGCATTAGAGATTCATAATTATGCAAGTACTTTCTATCAGCTGTGAATAGATGTTTTCCTTTTGTTCATCACAGTGAGTTTGGGGTCTTTCATTGACATCTGTGGTGACTGTTTTGACAAAGGGTGTGGAAAATGTGTGATTCAAATGAAAAAGTGTTAAGCAATTGCAAAATAAGACTTCTGCTGTGCTAAGAATGTGATGATGAAGATCAAGTGGATCCCAGTTTCATTAAGCGTGTCTTAGCAAATGAGAAAAGCTCTAATGACTAGATGTTTTGAGGGGTAAGACTATTTATTGCACAGAGAACTATATAATACATAATGAGCAACATGACAACAACAACTGATAACGTAGGAAACAGCAGATAAATGTACATAATCAATTGCATGAATGTACCAAAGCAATCGCAACTTGTTCAAAAGAATGAGAAACTGCTTTTATGATGTGCACACGTGACTAGATGATGTGGAGGTTGAACAAGTATGAGAAGTTCATTTCTGATTCGAGAAATTCACCAAAGCGACTGAGAAAAACGGTAAAATATGAGACACCAATGTTTCAGTAGTTTGACTGAGGAATGATGACTGCAAACTGATACAATAGAATTTCAATGTTCATTTAACATTTGCATAACGAAGATGAAATGTTTCTAAAATATTTTTAAAAAGCTGGTCGTTTTGAACATTTGAGCATTTTAAAAAGTAATGGAAATGTTAGCAAAATATTCTTAAACATCTTTTTGTTAGCTGGGTGTACTCGTGTTAGAATCTTTGTAACGAACAATCGCTTGTGGTTATGTACCACACCTGTGACAAGTAAATATAGTCAGCTCTGCATCTTTAGAAATCTTGTATTTCTTCATGCCTTTAAGAAAGTAACAAACCTCCAGATTTTATGTGCGAGACATCTTGCAGTCAATTTCTTGAGTGTTACAGAGATTCATCTGTGAGTCTGAACAATGCCAGATTCATAGCCATCTCTTTGTTCATTCAAATGAATGGAGTCTCCCAGGCTTCATAAAACGACACATCTCACACTAGACTTCGTCCCATTTGTGCTGTGAGACTTTCTCATGGGAAACAACCGGAGGACATTGAGAATGTGAGAAGAATGTCCTTTGAATAGAAGACAACTTGGCATGAGTTGGATTAACCAGCCTATAACTATCATAAGAAATAAAATCATTCACAATTTGACCTCTTAAATATGCTTTGTTTTGGCCAAAGTGTCCTAAAAAACTGCAAAGAGGGTTGTACAGTTATATTGCTTCAGAAACTGGTAACAACTGTAAGCTTGAGGACTCCTGGCAATAAAAAAAAAATGCATATAGCTTAGTGTACCTGCACGGATCAAATATCTAAAGCGGAATTGACGATAGGAAAGTTCCAGGTGGGCGGTGGCAAAGGAAGTAGTGAGTAGTCATAATGAAAACCCTGCTCAGCAGGGCATGAATGCACCAAGGGCATGTCTCTGTACTGAGTGTACTATAAATTATCTGACTAAAAACAAACATGTTCAAAAGCATACCTACAGAAACACAACATTTCAGCTATCTGTGGAATGCCTGAAAGCATAATAACGAAGCGTCATGTGTAAAAAGAAGTATATCTCACTACGTAGTACTTTAGCAGGGCTTAACTGGATCTTTTTTTCCATTGCATTTCTACAAACCATAAACTCAGCAAAAAAAAGAAACGTTCCTTTTTCAGGATGCTGTATGTTGAAGATAATTTTGTAAAATCCAAATAAGCTTTACTGATCTTTATTGTTAAGGGTTTAAAGGGGTCATATGATGCTGCTAAAAAGAACATTATTTTGTGTATTTGGTGTAATGAAATGTGTTTATGTGGTTTAAGGTTAAAAAAAACACATTATTTTCCACATACTGTACATTATTGTTTCTCCTCTATGCCTCGTCTTTCTGAAACGCATCGATTTTTACAAAGCTCATTGTTCTGAAAAAGCGAGGTGTGCTCTGATTGGCCAGCTATCCAGTGTGTTGTGATTGGCCGAATTCCTCAAGCGTGTGACGGAAATGTTACGTCTCTTACAATATTGTGATGCCCAAAGAGAAAGGAAAAATTGAAATCGAATCATATGACCCCTTTAAACAATGTTTTAATGCTTGTTTTATGCTTGTGTAATGAACCATAAACAATTATTGCAATTAAGAATTCAGAAATATTCAATTCAAGTTTATTTGTATAGCGCTTTTCACAATACAAATCGTTGCAAAGCAACTTTACAGCAAATTAAGTTTCTACAATATTTAGTAGTAGCTTATCAGTGGTGACTGTCAGTTAATGTACATATTGCAGAAATGTACGGAAAAATCAATTAAAGATGTAATCAAACAGACGATGAACACTATTAACAGCAATTATTATATGATGCAATCAAACTTATAGCAAAATTTGGTAGTTCTGTATGTTGTTTCAGGGTTGGCATCATCTGAGGTCCTCTGAGGGGTTGGCATCATCTCTTCTCAGGTGTTCTGGACTCAGACTGAAGCTTGTGTAAATCCTAGTTACCACGGGATGTCAACGTTTTGCAACTTTAGGGAGCGTGATGGATTGTAGCGTGATAGAAGACTAGTTAGGTACGCAGGAGATAAACCAATAAGGGCCTTGTAGGTAAGTAATTATATTTTGTAACTGATACAGAACTTAATAGGTAACCAGTGCAGAGACTGTAAAATTGGGGCAATATGATCATATTTTCTTGACCTGGTAAGGACTCTTACCCGCCGCTGCATTTTGGACTACCTGTAGCTTGATTATTGAAGATGCAGGACAACCATCTAGCAGTGCATTACAATAGTCCAGTCTAGAGGTCATGAATGCATGAACTAGCTTTTCTGCATCAGAAACAGGTAACACTACTGAGTGGAATGCAGAGCAAGGAACGGAGAGAGACAAGGAGTACATCAATCCAGAGAACTTTAATTATAACAAGGAAAACTCACGTAGCACATCTATACAAACAATACCGGACGCTGAACTAAAAACAGGGAACACTATTTAAACACATGACAAGATGAGGGGATGATAGACACACCTGGGATCAATGGAATTAAACGGGGAACACCTGGAAAGAATCAACATAATCAGGACAGGAACAGGAAACTAACCAAATATGGGCAAGGAGGGCACATGAGGAGCAAAACACACACAAAACACGGAACAAAGTCTGTCAATTGGTAAGATTGTGATTCCTATTTTATTACAATGGCAGGCCATTGTAAACTTATAGCAGACATTACATTCCATAGATATTTATGGAATATGCAGTAAATGCATTACTGATGTTGAAAACTGAAAGGACATTTTAAATGTGATTGCTCACACGATGAAAGAATAGAAGTTGTGAAGAGTTTGAGACACAGTTTTGATCATCAAGCCATGTGCATAGTTATTGTGCAAATAGTAGTCAGTTTGTATTTACTCTTTTGCACTCACGTGCCAGAACACATGCAATTTGCTTAAATCAATAAGAAATTCAAATCTGATGTGAACAAGAAACTAATTGTTCAGACATCTGAACTTATTGTTTTGAGAAAAAAAAATCTAATTTGAAAACTGAGCCAAAGCGATTGCAAAAAAATTAAGAAATAAAGCTGGCACACTTTTTAAGCAAATCATTTAATACGAAAAATAATTAGTTTCGGATTATGAAACAATAGGTATCTTGTTTAAAAGGTTTTGTTTGTAAGGCTTTGTGGCACATGCCCACTGTTGATGAGTATGTAGGAGTATCTAATAACTGATGCGATTAACACCTTTGGTTACTTTACATAAGATCCCTGTGTCACTTCGAAGCAAACTGATACATCCACCTACAAATGACCGTTTAACAAGATGGAGGTTAAAAGACATAGAAAAAATCCCACTTTCTGAATGATGTTGTCACAGAAAAGTTGAAAGAAATTGAAAGAATTTACTCTTCTTACTGAAGAACTTTATAAAATGTGTGACTTACTCTTGCATGATTGATGATGATTGCTGTTATGGTGAAATGAGCTGATTTTGAGATGTGTGAAATGCTTCTGTGATTTTAGTGCATGCTGGAAGAGTGTGTCAAATTGTGAGCTGGAAAGAGCAATTGTGTGAAGAGTTTGGGAAAAGTGTACTCAGTATTCGGTAATACAAGTAAGCAATTGCAAAAAATACAGTCCCATACTATACAAGAACCAAAGAACATGATTCATATTTTACTAGAGACCCTTCTAGGCCTTTTGAGAACTTAAATGACTACAGCTGTGGAATCCCATTATGGTTAGAAATTGCATCAGAAAAGTGATGAGACGGTACAGAGAAAATTGCTATGAATCACATTCATAGCAGACTGTACTCCCAGACAAGTGATATTTGGGGGTCAAATTGTTGTCTTGTGACTCCCTTTTTAATTTTTTTTTTTTTTACTGTAAATCACAAGGAACTAAATCCCACTGAAGGTAGACTTTTCCCACAGACATCTAAGTGAAATTGCCCCTTCTCACCCTGGCGTGGTGGGACAGTGAAACTACAGGGTTACAGCAAGCTCTCTCATCTGAAAACGGTCATGGAAATGCCAGATTTCTCAAGCTCCATTACAAGGAAACTGTTTTGCACTTTTTGGAATGTGTGAAAATTGTGTTTTATTGTTTTAGGAGAAGATTTCATTGCAGAACAGCGTACAATGCGACCTATTCTGAAGTGCTGACAGACAGACAGACAGAGATAGATAGATAGATAGATAGATAGATAGATAGATAGATAGGCGTCAATAGATCCACATCGTTGATCCATCCCACCGGCTCTATTGGGCTCCTTCCTCCCGCCGGCTCCACCGTGGGCCGTCATTATGGCTGTGGCCTGGGTCCAGCTAGACTCCTCCTGCTCCAAGCCCCTCCTGTCTCCTCCCTGGCTCCTCCCTCCATCGTCTCCTCCCTGGACTCTGTCTGCCGGCCCCCTCCCGGGTGTCCATCCTCCTCCTGAGCCTCCTCCCAAGCTCCCACCTATGCCTCCCTCTGTTGTTGTTACGGTGCAAGGACGCACCTTCCGGGAGGGGGTGATATGTCAGACTTTTGTACCTGTTTTGCCCCCATAGTCCTTCCCGTGTTTCCTTATTTGGTCATTTTCCTGGCCTTGTTTAGTCTGATTGTCCTATGTTATCCTGTGTGTCTCCTATTATTCCTAGCATTTAAACTCCTGTCTTTGCGTTTCTCCCCTGTCGGGTCTACTTCGTCTGTACATGTGTCATTCCTCGCTCCTGTGTTGATTACCCGAGTGTTTCGTGAATTAAAAAGACTGTTTATTATACTCCTTGTCTCCATCGTTCCTTAGACAGTGTAAGTGTGACACATGAAATCATGAGATAAATGAGAAAATTTCTGACAACTGAAAAGAGACAGTGGACTTAACATGGGCCTTTCTTCATAGATCTTCAGGAAATAGGAGGAAGGAAGTCAAGTGATGTCATCAGTGTGATTTTTATTTCAAAATAAATTATTTTTGTTAAATGGTAACACCAGTGACAACTCCAGGGGACCACTACTTTCATTATATATTTTTATCATATTTATTTGGCATTTAGTTTTTTTTTAATGTCATTTACATCATATATTTGAGAGTTATGAACACATTATTGTATTTTAAATGATAGAAAAATCTGTTTTTAACCTCAAAATCCCTCTGTACATGGCTGTGGGGACGAGCAGTTTTGTGGTGCTTGGAATTCTTCATAATTAATTAAAAGCAAATATTGCCACATTGATGGCTCAAGAAGGTGTAATTGTTCAAATAACACGTGTCATTTTTAAATATAAAAAAATTGTAACCCTAAAGTGTTTTTCAAGATTTCTGTAAAGGCTAGGGACAGAAAAATTGACATTTCCATAGAATGACCCATAGGACTATATAGATAGATAGATAGATTGATTACTGTGGGTCGGCAAAGCCAACGAATTTATGAGTAAAGATGACATGTTGCTTTGTTTAGTCAATACATGAACACTTCTGAGTCTGCAGTAGTCTAAAGTGAGAAGGAAGAATGAAAGAAAAGTGATGCAATGAAAGAAAAAAATGAGAGGCGGCTTTACAAAGCTACTTCAATGTTAACCGTTTTTGTGGGTGTGAAGAACTAAAATACTATTTACAAGATAATAAATGCAGGCTGTTGATTGGTCCACAATAGCGGCATGATTCTGCCTGCTTCTGATTGGCTGAGAGTGCGATGGTCTCACCTTAAACTGGGTTACTTGAGTTCACTGACGTTCAACCACTGTGGTGTGCGTGGCTTTGCTTTACTAGCCGGTCTGTTTATGGAAGGATTTTCTTCAGAGGAACACGTGTCTCCTGTCACCAGAGGCTGGCGTCTCTATAACGAGTTAGATTTTTTGCCGAGCTGAATTTGATCTCATCAGTTCTCAGTCTGCTGGGCAGCATTTGCGTTCTCATATAAATTCTGCTGAACTTGGACATTCTTTCGCAGTTGCCATGGGCCGTCCTCAGACCGGTTGACCCATAGGCCTATATAGATAGATAGATAGATTGATTACTGTGGGTCGGCAAAGCCAACGAATTTATGAGTAAAGATGACATGTTGCTTTGTTTAGTCAATACATGAACACTTCTGAGTCTGCAGTAGTCTAAAGTGAGAAGGAAGAATGAAAGAAAAGTGATGCAATGAAAGAAAAAAATGAGAGGCGGCTTTACAAAGCTACTTCAATGTTAACCGTTTTTGTGGGTGTGAAGAACTAAAATACTATTTACAAGATAATAAATGCAGGCTGTTGATTGGTCCACAATAGCGGCATGATTCTGCCTGCTTCTGATTGGCTGAGAGTGCGATGGTCTCACCTTAAACTGGGTTACTTGAGTTCACTGACGTTCAACCACTGTGGTGTGCGTGGCTTTGCTTTACTAGCCGGTCTGTTTATGGAAGGATTTTCTTCAGAGGAACACGTGTCTCCTGTCACCAGAGGCTGGCGTCTCTATAACGAGTTAGATTTTTTGCCGAGCTGAATTTGATCTCATCAGTTCTCAGTCTGCTGGGCAGCATTTGCGTTCTCATATAAATTCTGCTGAACTTGGACATTCTTTCGCAGTTGCCATGGGCCGTCCTCAGACCGGTCACTTACGAATTGGCGAGCTCAATGCTGACCACTAAAGCATGAAAAACCCACAAACCTTCTCATAAAACATCGCGCTGGCACATGTAGTACATCTGGGCAATGCGAGGAACTGCTGAGTCTCTAAAATTCAGTCTTTTCAAATAAAGACATCATAGGCGTCATGACAAAAGCAGAAACATTTGCACACTCTTTATGAGAATAAAGAATGCTTCGATTGTTCAGTAAAATTAATTGCGGAGTGTGAATTTAAATGGTAGTTTTTCAAGAAATGTATTCTCTGGTGTTTTTAAGCCACATGACTTTAGTTATTATACATTTCTTTCCTTCACCTACATCTGGATTTCCCCAGCCCCCCTGCCTCTTTGATAAATTCAACTTTATATAACAATAGTCATGTAACAAAAATATACAAAGCCTATTGTATTCTAAGCACTGAACCCTGATTCAAACAGAAAGTCTTTGCTGTGAAGCTGTGATTTTAGTTCTGTACCCACACATCCTCCCACAGAAAAGGGTTGGACTTTCCCCATTTTATGTTAAAAACGGTAAACAGGTTGTGGTTTTATCACATTGTCATTTTTCCATTTCAATCAGTGTCAGAAATGAACCAGGACTGTTATAATTCCAAAACAATATCAAAATGTCCTAAAATAATAATCATCATCGTAAACATGTTGGTCATACACTTTATTTAATCTAGGCCTACAAATACTCTAATGACTACTAGTTGACATGTAGTTGAAAAGTTACTTTAATAATAATAACACATTAAAATAATAATTATATATTCTTTATAATAATAACACAACAATAATACATATTTTAAGTATTTTTTTTAAACATTTGATATTGATTTTATTTAATAGGTAACGGCTAATTCTTCGGATTGATAATATATTTCAATTAATTGATTCAGTTGTACTGCATAAACTAACAGAGTGATTTTATTTGGTTAGAAGCAAAACTATGCTCCACTCAAGGTCCATTCCAGGCTGCAAATGTTGCCTCTTAATAACAGAAGTACATGGTTTCATTGTCTGTGTGACCCACTTTGCTTTTCACTAATATTCAATCTGATGTTCTTTGCAAAGTAGGCTACAGTAATTGGGGTACTGGACACAGAACAGACTTTCTTTCAGCCAAGCACAGCCTCAGACCACACGCAGTCTGTATTAGTCTATAGTCTGACTATGCAACACTATGCAACACTATCCAAACCCCTAAGCACACACCCAATGGGCGATTTGGGTTGTGTTTTTGGTTGATTTTAAGGAGTAACCCTTTTACTATAGGCTGCAGAAAGATGTATTGTGGTAGTTGTGTGTCACCTGCTGGAAAATAAATGCAACTACAATCATGTGTGATTAAATTATTCTGATACAATATAGCATGTTTCAAGAATCATTGTTATTATTAATAAATCTTTATCAGTACAATGAACAATATGCTTAATTTTTTTTTTAAATATACAAACCGTAAAATACAAAACATATTCACTATGAAAGAACCTATTATTATTATTAATAAGAAAACATAAAACGTGTATTTGTCGATAGTCAGAGTAATAACATCCATAACATTTGGAGGGAATATAGCTAATAGTATTGCATTTCCATTCAGGTTCATTTATAAAATATTCTAAATATGTTTGCAAAATGCCCCTTTTTTGTTATATATATATATATATATATATGGGGACAGCTAAAAGGCTAAATAAATCAATAAAATAACAATAAAACATCGTAAATGTTTTTTATAACCTAAAAATAATAGTAACCATCTAAACACAAAAACAGCCATATCTACAAAATAATCACAGGGGTATTTGCCAAATTATAATAAATTTTATACATTTTTAGTATTATCAACTTCTCACACAATCCCAGCTTTTCATTCTTATTTTTTGACAGGGCTTTCGTACCAAATAATACTCTACAAACAGCAGGGAGACTTAAAAATATATATATTTGTGGATAAATTCCGAGCCAGGAAAAACTTTTTATTTATATTATCCTTCTTCTTTATATTTCCCATAATGTAGCCCAGGGGTTCTCAAAGTCTACATTCAAAGGTCCAAATCTGAATTTACATCAGTGTCAAAGGTCCAGACCGAAACAATTGGTTATTACAAAACTTGTTTTTAATAAACATACATAACATGCTGTCACAATTCACTCGGGGAGCAAGGAACGAGGAATACTTGAATAACACAGTCTTTAATAATCCACAGGAAAACCGAGAACAAGGAGGACATTCAACAAGTAGAACAAGAACTGAAAGGACTAGGCAGGATAATTGGGGAGGAACGAGACACACCTGGAATCAAATTAACACAATCAACATGAGGAAGAAACTGGGTCACAGGGGCAAAAACACACACAGAATAGTCCATAATCCTGACACATGCATAACAAATAAACATTAATTTTTTGAAAAACTAAAGTGCAAAAGTGGCAAAACAATTAATTTAAAGGGATAGTTCACCCAAAAATGAAAATTTGATGTTTATCTGCTTACCCCCAGGGCATCCAAGATGTAGGAGACTTTGTTTCTTCAGTAGAACACAAACAAAGATTTTTGCAGTCTGTCAGTCTTATAATGGAAGTTAATGGGAATCACGGCTTTGAGAGTCAAAAAATCATACACAAACAAAACCAAATTAAACCCTGCGGCTCGTGACGATACATTGATATGTAAAGACACGAAACGATCGGTCTGTGCAAGAAACTGATCAGTATTTATATCGTTTTTTTACCTCTGATTCACCGCAATGTCTGAACTGTCCTGAGCGCGTTCTTGACAGCCGGCGCGTGACACGTCTTCCACTAAGTATCAATAGCATCTATCTACACTTAATGCAAACATACTGCTATTTTTAAATAGTGTAAATAAAATCTATCGCTATTTGCACTTAGTGTAAATAACAGACTGCTAAATAACGCTATTTTCACTCAGTGAATATAGAAGTGAATTACACTTGAAATATACCATTTTTTGAGTGATGGTCATTTTCCATAGAAGTGGATGTGCCAAGATAACGTGGGCGTGGTTTGTGAACCATGTCACCAGGTGAAATCATGTTAAAATGACACTTAAACTGTGTCGCATGCATTAAAACAGGCACTGAGGAAACAACACAGCGTAATAATTGCATCAACATTTATTAAGAACATTAAGAATGTACCAACGTCTTTTCATTACAGCTTTGCAGTCGCTTTTGACGAATCTGCTGGAATGGGACGTACAATAGCTCACATGCACGCGCACATCTCCAGTTAAAATGATCCCTAGTTGATCCATAACACCGTTATTATGATAGCGTAACGAGTTAACGTTACACACGTTTGCCATCCTCTATTTCACAGATTATGTATAATGTGTACAGTTCAAGGGTTTCACTGTTTCAATGCACAGTATGTTTCGATTTTGAGGCTGATTATAGATCAACGAAAACATAAATGTCTATTTCATGTTTACAATATAGTCAATCCACATAATCTGTCAGTCATTTAAATCTGACATGGCTTTAGTGATGTGACTCTGAACTATCTTCAGATGTTGGGATGTGTTTTAAGAGCACACATAGGGAATGTATTGATTTTGTGTTTATTGTCAGCGTTTTCCCTGAAAGGACTTGCAGATTGACATATCAGCCAGGAGGATAGTTAATCATTTGATATATTACTATCTGATTAGCATTGGCTGATATCCATGGTTGTTTGGTCACTTAATAGTAGTGGTAGTAGGGGTGTGCGATATATATCATCTGCGATAAAATCGTAATTGTTGTTTTAACGATGTGCGATTTGACATTATCGAGTATTTTGCAAAAACCATTCAAAACATCCCTACAGAGCGCACGCATACATTACGTGAAGTCTAGACTAGTGC
>NW_015552678.1:185676-194153 GCF_001515605.1 Sinocyclocheilus anshuiensis
ATTAAAATGCATTTAGAATGATCACAAATTCAAGACATGGCAGAAAATTTATATATTTATACCACTTAATATAGTTATTAAATTTCACACGAAGAGTGCCGTTTTTCTCCCAAAATGACCATGATTACAAATGTGACATTGAATTCAATAAACAATAAGTTAATTAAGAGACTTACGTTTTAGACACCATATTGCTTGTTTTTGCTCTATTTCGCCAACAAAAATCATCCCGAATACAGCCACAGCGCTGTTTTGTGTCTCTGAGCAACATGACGGTGTTTCGTTCTTGAATGAATCAACCGTTTAAATGATTCGGTTCAATCGCAATGACTCACTTATTAACAGTGATTTGCTGCCACCTGCTGGCGGTTATAATTTCACATTTCGGCTTTTTCTTTCTTTTCTTTTTCTTTTCTTTTTCTTTTTTCTTTTTTTCATGTTTTAAATCATTTCAAATATCAGTATTCAACGTTTTATGTTTAATATATCAAAACATTATTTATGCATTTGTAATTGCAGGTTAAATGCATTCATGTCTTGCATTAAACAAAATACATGTGTGTAAATACATCTAAATGCAACTTCAGATGCAGCTTCTGTGTTGATTTAATTTGCTTGGTAACAGCCAAAATGTCTTATTATTCTAATTCAACCAGTTGTGCTGCTTAATATTTTTGTGGAAACTAAGATACATTTTTCAGGATTTTTTGATGAATAGAAAGTCAAAATAACAACATTTATTTGAATTAGAAATGCTGTCACCTTTGATCACCTTGCTTTTATCCTTGCTAAATAAAACGGTTAATAAACAAAACTTTACTCAACCCAAACTTTTGAACAGTAGTGTTCAATTGTTAAGTTCTGTTAAATTGTTAAAGCTGCAGTCCGTAACTTTTTCTGGTTAAAAATGATCCGAAATCAATATTTGAGCAATTACCAGCCAGTGTTAAAAACTATCACCTTACTTTAGCCCGATTCACAACGGTCAGCTTATAATAATGTTTTCTAATTGGAGTGGTAGGGGTAGGTTTTCGCGGGAAAATCGAGCATGGCACTGCGTCATTACGTCACATCTGGAAACATAAAGAAGTTGTCCCGGCTACTAGGCTATCGCATGTGAGGATCCTGCAGGTGGCAGATCGTTTATAGCCTTTTCTCACAGCAGCTGAAATAATTAAATGTATCATTTTGATGGCGGATTGTAATCCAGAAAGGACTGTGTGTTTATGAAACACATGTGAATTAAATACAAATTATATTGTAGGCTAGAATCTGCGATTCCTAAGTACAATATCCACACCGGTGTGGTGACTGACTGCCGCACATACTACTCAAAACATTAGATTCATCCGCTCTGGAGCCGTGCCGGAGCACAACCCAGGCAAGGAAGATAATTCCGCAAACAGCTGCAATTGCAGGTTTTCAAACAGAGATGGCGACAAAGAGGCAATTGCAAATGTGACATTGAATTCAATAAACAATAAGTTAATTAAGAGACTTACGTTTTAGACACCATATTGCTTGTTTTTGCTCTATTTCGCCAACAAAAATCACCCCGAATACAGCCACAGCGCTGTTTTGTGTCTCTGAGCAACATGACGGTGTTTCGTTCTTGAATGAATCAACCGTTTAAATGATTCGGTTCAATCGCAATGACTCACTTATTAACAGTGATTTGCTGCCACCTGCTGGCGGTTATAATTTCACATTTCGGCTTTTTCTTTCTTTTCTTTTTCTTTTCTTTTTCTTTTTTCTTTTTTTCATGTTTTAAATCATTTCAAATATCAGTATTCAACGTTTTATGTTTAATATATCAAAACATTATTTATGCATTTGTAATTGCAGGTTAAATGCATTCATGTCTTGCATTAAACAAAATACATGTGTGTAAATACATCTAAATGCCACTTCAGAGGCTACTTCTGTGTTGATTTCATTTGCTTGGTAACAGCCCAACTGTCTTATTATTCTAATTCCCTGATTAAATGTAAGAATTTGACTCAAAAGATAATGGACACTTTTAGAAAGAATGGCTTTATAAAGGTAAAAATGCCCATAAAATGCAAAAATCAGTTTAAACTTATTGGAAAAGATTAATTTCTATCAGTATGAACTGACCACCACACAGAATATGAAGAATATTAAAAACACTAGGAGTCAGCTGTCTTCGGCAGTCCTTAAGGTACCAGCACGATAACACACTCAGCAAAATATCGTCTAATTATCGTTATCGATAAAATCCCAGAAAATATTGAGATATAATTTTTTATCAATATCGCACACCCCTAAGTGGTAGTTTCTCTTATTTGAGTTTTAACATCTACCAATAGCCTTGTCAAAGCATAAGCATTCAAACTCTTCTAACGAATAGCATAATGTATTAAAGAAGTAAATTTAATATGAACAATTTGTGAATCCTGTCTACACTAGCATTCAAAAGTTTGAGGCTGGAATATTATTTTAAATGTTTTCCAAAAATGCCTCTTATAGACTGCATTTATGTGATCAAAAACACAATAAAAACACTAATATTGTGACTTTTTTTGTGTAATTTGCTCTTGAGATGGCAAAACTGAAATTTTAGCAGCTATTATTCCAGTCTTAGTGTTATATCATCCTTCAGAAATAATTCTAATATGCTAATTTGCTGCTCAATAACTATTTCTTATTATCGATTATTATGAATATTGAAACCAGTTGTGCTGCTTAATATTTTTGTGGAAACTAAGATACATTTTTCAGGATTTTTTGATGAATAGAAAGTCAAAATAACAACATTTATTTGAATTAGAAATGCTGTCACCTTTGATCACCTTGCTTTTATCCTTGCTAAATAAAACGGTTAATAAACAAAACTTTACTCAACCCAAACTTTTGAACAGTAGTGTTCAATTGTTAAGTTCTGTTAAATTGTTAAAGCTGCAGTCCGTAACTTTTTCTGGTTAAAAATGATCCGAAATCAATATTTGAGCAATTACCAGCCAGTGTTAAAAACTATCACCTTACTTTAGCCCGATTCACAACGGTCAGCTTATAATAATGTTTAAGAGGCAAAACTTACGGACTGCAGCTTTAAGTACTGTTACATGAAAACCTGCAAGTAATAGGAGTTTTTAAAATAGTGATTTCCAAACCTGAAGAAAAAAAAAGTCAGGCTACATTTTTTATTAATAGTTTCGTTTTTATTAATTATTTTAAGACAACTGATGGAATCCCTTTAAATATTAAGCATGTTTTATTAGATTGTGCTGGTTTTATCTCATTGAGAATTTTTTTTTATTCAGTTAACTCTTTTGAAGAGATTTTTAATAGAGTTAAGTCAAATATTTCTCGCCATGAAAATAGCCACAGAAGCTGGAATGGTGTTAAACAAAAACAAACAAACAAAAAAACAAGACAACTGTTGTGGGTTGATGTAGTGTTATTTGTTATACATTAGGTGTGACAATTACATAAATTGGAAAACGGTAGGTATTGTACATATAATTATAATAGTGATCCATGTTTCTTGCAATGCATTTTATGTATCAGTGTAGAAACATGCTTTTGTCCCCCAGAATCGTGTGCTTATGACATCTGCCAGCAGGGGCTGAGCAACCGAGCCTTGACCTCATGTCAGATTTGTCTTTTGTGGCTTTGTAGTGTTTGAAATATATAGGCTACTTCTAATACTTAAATGTCATGTTTTAAAGGCCAGTGAAATATATGTCACAATACTTCAAATCTACATGACATTCTGCTCTAGCACCTGAACCCAAAGCAAGATCCTTTGACCTTTTTTGTTGGAGTAAATAATTTTCTGTGCTCTTCCCAGATTTGAACCTACATTCTATAGTTTGCACGTGATCGAGCATCTGGTGTATAAATTATCTGTTTACAAAAGGACTGTTTTTTTTTTTGGTTTTATACCTTTTATTTTAATTCAGATGAGATGTGTGCACCAAAGATGGAGTGCTTGAATCTTTATTCTTTACGCACAAGATTTACGGCCTTCTGCTTGAAACTGCTTTGTACATGCTTGCAGTGTAGTTGCGCTTATCGCTCTAATAACTAACTATGAGTTTGTACTTCAAGCATTGCTTATAACTGTGCATTCTTTCTGCAGCATACAAGGCAAGAGCTTTTGAGCTCATAATTGGAAATGCACAGCATCTGTGCTTTATTTACCAGTGATTAAAAAAAATGGGACTCGTTTCTATCACAGCATGGATGCCATTTAACCAGCAACTTTCTGTTTGTCCATGAGATGGGAAACCTTTAAAGCCATCTGCTGTACTAGTCTTGTTTTTGGCATGATTCAGGACAGGTCGCTGAAAAAACATTGCCAGTTTATGTTTTGCACAAATAGGGGGCAGAGTTGCACAGGTTTAAGATGCAGATTTCAGTATGATTTTCACCAGGATTTTAGGAACAGTTGACCGAACTGTCTTGTACAGGCCAGCACACCGTTGTCTTTACATACTTCTTTTTTATGCTTTTCAAACATAAACATTTGATTTTTGATTCATTGTGGTTGTGATTTCTGCTTATTTGTGGTAATATTATCTAACTGCCAAGGTTTTGTAAAGAATTACTTTTTGATAGTTTAAAGGGGTCATATGATGCTGCTAAAAAGAACATTATTTTGTGTATTTGGTGTAATGAAATGTGTTTATGCGGTTTAAGGTTCAAAAAACACATTATTTTCCACATACTGTACATTATTGTTTCTCCTCTATGCCCCGCCTTTCTGAAACACGTCGATTTTTACAAAGCTCATCGGTCTGAAAAAGCGAGGTGTGCTCTGATTGGCCAGCTATCCAGTGCGTTGTGATTGGCCGAATACCTCAAGCGTGTGACGGAAATGTTACAAATAAATTCATGATTTAAGTAAAGAATAAATCATGTATAATTCAACATTTCTTAAAGGGATAGTTCACCCAAAAATGAAAATTCTGTTATTAATTACTTACCCTCATGTCGTTACAAACCTGTAAGACCTTCATTCATCTTCGGAACACTTCGGATATTTTTGATGAAATCATTGAATAAAGTCATTATTTTTGTTTTCTTTGCACACAAAGTATTCACATTGCTTCATAAAATGATAGTTGAGCCACTGATGTCACATGGACTATTTTATCGATGTCCTTACTACTTTTCTGGGTCTTGAACATGGTAGTTTCGTTGCTGTCTATGCAGCGTCAGAAAGCTCTCAGATTTCATAAAAAATATCTTAATTTGTGTTCTGAAGATGAACGAAGGTCTTACGGGTTTAGAACGACATGAGGGTGAGTAATTAATGACAGAATTTTCATTTTTGGGTGAACTATCCCTTTAACAAATGAACAGTTTTTAGTGTTAAAAGGCTAGATTAATTTTTTTCCCACTTTATTGTGAAAATAAATGTATCAGTATGGTTTTCTATTTTTAAAAAATTGTTTTAAATATTTTTTCCTAAATATGTTAAGGCATATGATGGGCACATGAATATGTACAGCATAGTAGAAATGAAGCTTGTGGTTTCTTGTCCGCTGAGCCGTGATATTGAGGGAGATTTTGTTGGTGGCTGATCCACCTGAGCTGTGGGCTGACATCCTCACCAGATGGCCATTAGCTGTCATGACTCATTTTGCAATTCATGCCATGCTGCTGTTTTATTTATGACGACTTTTCTTACAAAATAAAATAAGAAATTAAGCTTTTTAATGAAGTATGCAGCAGTTCTTAAGGGAGGTCATGTGCTGCCAGTGACGACAAACCAAACAACACTGGTCTAAGTGGTCCAGGAGGGCACTGATTTTGCATACTGAATCCAAATCATTTTCATAATAATGTGCAATTCATGCAATTTATTTTCCATCCTCTGCACTGGCACATGAGCTAATTTATTTGAAATGTGAAATTAATATTTTAAACTTCATACTGGTTGCAGATGAATTAGTAATGACCTTTGAGCCGCACAGAGGTTAAATGCTTCTGAACGCAGGGCATATAATTCTGTTACATGTCATGGCTTATCTCCTCACAAACACCCTGAGTTTTTGTTTTTGTCTTTAGAATCTGGCCACCTTTCAGATGCTGAACAAAGGCAGGTGGGGAGGGCATTTAGACCACTTTGTTGTGTTTACAGTGGAGACTGTGCTGTCCCGGGGCATGATATTTTTTTTGGTTTGAGCATGAGTTTTCATTGGCAGGAGGAGCAGAAGGCTGATTAAGGACTAGGGACAGTACCAGTAAATAAAATTCCACCACTCTTGATACTGTTAAATAAAACAAATATAAGTAGGTATTAACAAATTATTCACGATAAAAACAGAAGTAGTGTCTTTTGTTGTTCACAATAAGATATGTAATATGCATTTAAAAAATAGATGAAGTGCAGTGAAGTTTCACTGCATGCCAACTTTAAATAAAAACATGTAGACAGCTGTTATTGATGAAAATTCTGTTCAAAGTCTGGTATCTTTACTGAAGTATGACCCTGCAGAATCCTGTACCCCTTCCTCAATGCCTGATCAAAAATCTAGCATGTGTGAAATCTATGCTAAGCTATGGGGTTGAGCTTTTGGAACACAAAGAAAGGGAAATGCTTAATTTGAGCTATAATATTATATATGATATATAATTTAAACATCATTAATAGGGTGATTTAAGAATAAATGGGCTCTAAAGTGTTTTTCTATCTTCTCTAATCTGGCACTAAATAAATTACCCATAAAAAGGTCCAAAGGGAATAGAAGTTTTTTGTTTTTTTTTAGGAAATTGATGTTCAAAGGAATGCAAGGAGACAATATAGAAATTTAGGTCAACCAGAACAAAAGAAATTTAGTTTGTAGGCTAAAAGTTATTAGAGTAAACATCAGTGCATCTGTGACCCGTTGGTGGTGCTAGAGGGTTTAAAAGACAGACCCCAAAATTGTAATAATTTATCCAACGTTGATCATTATAGGCCTTCTTAGAGATTTTTAAGTTAAGGGTGCAGTTACAAATCTGTGGGTGCAAACTGAGAGTACAGATTAAGAAATAGTGGGCACAGTTTATCAGACTTAAAAAGAAACAACTCCTACACGGCCATAGGGCAGCTCTGTACTTTTGACGTCCATATTCAGAACAAAAAAAAAAATCTTCAGGATTTGCAGAAATGCCAGTTTCTGCTCTTGTGGTTGTGTATGACTAAATCTTCTCTTGCTCTTTCAGAGAATGAGGTGTCTGTGGACCCTCAGGCCTGGCCAATACAACCCCTCTCGTCCCCTGAGGGGGGCTCAGCAGCGCCCGTGTTGTCATACAGCACTGGCTATGGTGGTGTAGATGTCCTCTCAAATCCTTTAAGCCTTCAAACTTGGCACAGACTCCTTCGTTATTGAGGTTTAGCATGAAATAGGATTGCAAAGGAACGGAGCACAATCCTACGTATCAGCAGACTTTTTTCCTTCAATGATTTCTGCAGGCGTCGACTTCGACTGCAGCGCTATAAGAATGTCTTGTCACGTCCCATCAGCCTCTCTTATCTGTTTGTATTTGAGCCAACCTGCTGTCACTTGGTCTGTCACCCAAAGAATTCAGCCTGATTTGTATGGACTCGCATTTGGCTTATTTGTCTACCCAAATGGTGCTTTCACTGACCTTGAGGTGAATTAGGCGGAGGCGGCGAGTCTATTTTTTTGAGTCATGTTTACTTGTCAGCTGTCTATTGATATGATATTCACCTGTCACATTCTGAAAGCAGTAAGTGTCTGTTTGTGTCACAGAGCCAGGTAATGCACCCTCTCTGCTCTTGTTTTTGCATGCGACGAAGATTTCTTCTTCACGATGATCCTCGGTAATTTATTACCCTTTGCTCATCGTCTTGTGTAAGAAATGGGTCTCTGTATGGACTCTTATCTGGCAGAGTGGAATGAGCCCTGGTCTCTGAGCAGCCGAGTTTGGGGGTTTGGTGGCCCTGTGTCAGAGCCTGGTGGAGATGCTCCCTCTTGAACGCAGCTGCTACTACATATTTATCAATGAGCATTAGCTTTCCTTGGCCTGCTCCTCGCTCCCGCGCTCTTATTCCGGACATGGCATGCTGGATTAAACCTCGGAACTCACTCCACTGTGGAATAGCCTTTAATTATTCAGTGTTAGACTTTAGCCTCGCTAACCTAACTTGCCTCACCTCACCTCAGGAAATGCGTAAATCCTCTTTTTTTTGTACATTGTTGCGTATTTTTAAAGGTGACGTCTGTAAGTTCTGTGCCACTAGTGACGTCAAAAAATGACCTTTTTAAAAATAAATAAAATAAAAATAATAATACAAAAAACATCAGACACTCCCCCTCATCTGCCAAAAGTTGAGAGGCCAGGGCAATGATGAAACATATATTCACAGCCCTCTACGGACACCTTGGCAATTTAATCGCCATTGGCTAGTAAATTTTTTTGTTTACTCGCCAGACTGATAAAAAAAAAAATAATAATATATATATATATATATATATTAGTACAGTTTCAGATATTTA
>NW_015552678.1:194255-200034 GCF_001515605.1 Sinocyclocheilus anshuiensis
TTCTTTAAATACATTCAGTTATAGTTTAAATTTTCTTAGTGATAAAAATCTACCTCAGCTTATGCTTAAAACTATAGCAAGCCTTTTTACATTATAAGGTTACAATTAGGCCTAACAACTTAACTTAACAATTTAATTGCTATTTATTTTTAAATAGATGATCAACACTCGACTTAAAAAAAAAAAAAATTGTATGCAAACATGTAAATTGCACATAATGCAGTTTTTAAATTAACTTATAAATAATACAATTTCTAAGCTATTTGTTCAAATATATTCAATTACACAATGGCTGTCATAGCATGTTTCATAACAGATTCAGACTGATAAAAAAAATATATATATTTAATAAATATATATATATATATTAGTACTAGGGGTGTAACGGTACACAAATATGACAGTTCGGTACATACCTCGGTTTTAACGTCACGGTTCGGTATGATTTCGGTACAGCAGGGGGAAAAACTAAACTTTTTTACATAAGGTTATACCCTTTTTGTGGTAAGTCTGCACAAGATCAGAACGCTTGTTTGGTATGTTTGCGGCCCCTTTAAATAAAGACCGATCGTGGAGCGTCTACAGGGCAGCCAGAGCGAATTTTGACGCTCTCGCCGCCGGTGGTCAGCGTTGTGGGTAGCGCGGCCAGAGCGATCTTTTGACGCTCTCGCCGCCGGCGGTGTGAACGCACAGTAAGGCGTTTATACAGCGATCTGTCATGCCACATCAAAGACTGTCAAAACGCAATTTATTATTTGAATTTCCTAAGAAGAAGAAGAAAAAAAAAAAAACTGTATTCGTGCGGTGCACATCCGTACCGAACCGAAAGACCCGTACCGAAACGGTTCGGTACGAATACGTGTACCGTTACACCACTAATTAGTACAGTTTCAGATATTTATACAACTGTGCCATTTTACAAACATATATATATGTGTGTGTGTGTGTGTGTTTGTAAAATGGCACAGTTATATAAATATCTAGGTCTCCGGTAAACTGGGAGAAGAGCAGAGTAAACTTTATAGTTGTTGTATACTTGAATGACAGGAGGAGGCTGTTGTAATCTGAGAACTTTTACTGGGTTTGATGCAACGCAGAACAGAACATACATCTTTAGCCAGCACCTAGAACCTCTTTAGCCAGCACCTGGAACAGTCTGACAAAACCCCCACTTAAAACTAGTAACGCCCCTCCCAGTCTTTCGCCTTCTTAAAGGGACCTCACTATTCCAATACACTACAATAGTTACCTACACAATCTGTATATGATATCAATAAAAACATGTCGTCAGATTATATTTGGTAGGATCATTACCGTTTCCATAGACATCAGCGTGTATTTTACAAACTATAAATGTATGGTTTTGCTAGTACTTATGTGTATTTAAATGTCTGAAACCTAAAATAAGCATTATATGGTTGAAAACACTGAATATTTGTGATAATATGATAAGCGCTCAGCGCGTCCGATCTGCCTCTGCGCCAGCCAGAGCGCGAAAGCAGATTTAAATTCAGCAGTTGATGACGTGACGCACTGAACGTTCTAATCACACCGGTGTGATCGTACGCGTTAAAGGGTTAATGATAGAACTTTAGTCATTAGAATTAAAACTTGATAACAATTTATGAATGCATATTTGTCATTTTAACTGAACTTTGGACTGGTGGTGGTGCTTTTTTGGTCATTCAGTGTTTCTGTAAAAAAAAATACAAACAAATTGGGGGGGAAAAAAAATAAGTGTGTGAAACAAAGCGACGGCGAGGCGTGCGCCTTCACACTAGAGTTTACGGTACGTTAAATACGGGTGCGTTGCACATCCATTGTAGTGATGGGAAGTTCGGTTCTTTTCCGTGAACCGGTTATTTCGGACAGTTCGATTCAATAAACCGGTTGAAAAAAACGGTTCACCGGTTCTTTTACGATATTGGTTTATTTCGACTCAGAGGGAGTGTCAGCCATGTTAAAAAAGTGAATAACTTAAGTAATTTGTGGATTAATGCTTACTGGAGACGCGAACAGTTTCAAATGATTCAGTCAGATTTGGTGAACTGGTTCAACCGGTTCACTAAGAAGAACCGGTTAAATCGAACAATTCGTTCGCGAACCGGACATCACTAATCCACTGAGATGAACTGTAAAACAGCACAGATCGCTTGACGGAGAGTGAAACTCTGAAGCGTTCAGTTAGAGAGTGTCCGGCGAGTGAAAATATGTCTGTGCTACACTTATACTTAACCTCCAACTCACACACTGGCGAGTAAAATCTGAGAATTTATTAGCAATTGGCTAATATTAGACATCATTTAGTCGCCCAGAGTAAGATTTAGTCGCATATGCGAGTGATTTACTCGCAATGTAAAGGGTTGATTCATATATTGAAAAATAATCAAAGAAATAAAGCACTAATATACTACTTTTCAAAAGTTTGGGGTCATTAAGTCTTTTTTTGGAAATAAATTATTAATAATTCAGCAAGGATGCATTAAGTTAATCAAAGGTGACAGTAAATACATTTATTTTGTTGCAAAAATGTTTCTATTTTAAATAAATGCTGTTTGTTAAACTTTCTATTCAACAAGGAATTGTGAAAAAATGATTTATTTCCACAAAAATATTAAGCAGCACAACTATTTTCAGCGTTGATGATAAATATTTCTTGAGCACCAAATTAGCATATTAGAATGATTTCTGAAGGGTTATGTGACGCTGAAGACTAGAGTAATGGCTGCTGAAAATTGCCATCACGGGAATAAATTCCATTTTAAAGTATATTAAATATTTTAAGTTATTTATATTTCAGTTATTTTAAAATGTAAAAATATTTCACAATAATGCTGTTTTTTATTTTATTTTATTTTTTTAATATATTACCAACCCCAAACTTGTTGCAATCCATATGACAAGTATGACAGTTCAACTTTTCACTTCACCCCAAAGTTTGATTGTTTTTGGGTTTAGGCTATAGGTTCATTTCTCGCTCTTTTTTCTTTGGTCTTGTTCAGAGCATCTTCAATAATCACTTGCTGGACGTCAATTTGAGATGGCTAGCTGTCCTTTATTTCAAGAATGGCATCGATCGCTATTGGAGAAGAGTTGCACCCCAGTAAGTACATCTGATTTTCATCGCCATTTCTAGACTTTCTATCAAGGTTGTTTCTTTAACTGAGAGATGAACATGATGTTCGTTTCAGAAATGTCTTCATCGCCCACATAGAACCATTATCACATTTATGTCAAAGCAGACCAGAAAAATCTCAGTCTAACAACTAATAACAGCCCATTAAGAAAATCACGGTCTAATGTAAAATTACATTGAGTTGTTTTTTTTTTTTTTGTTACAGTGATTTCTGCATTATTGATGTAACTAAATTAGTGTCAATTGGAACTGCGGTGATTAAAAAAATCTAGGTTTCATTCAAAATGTTTAATTTGATGCGCTTTTTGTTTTCTATTTGAACACCCAGAAGTGACTAATCCTTCATAATAGTCATATTTATTTAGCTGAACAGAATTTTGTCTTTGTATCCTAATTGTAAACGCAAAACACTGCATAAATGCAGTGGGATTTATAATTTCTACCACTGTTGTTTGCTTTATTCAAACCTCTAATTGTTTCATAAATTGTAATTGACATTTATTCAAGCTGGCATTTCATTGTTAAATATGAAACTAAAAACAGGTATTCATTTTCGTGAAATCCTCTAAATTACAAAGTATTTAAAGATGTTAAAAGCATTTTTGTTTCACTCACAGCATCAGATGGAATTGCAAAAACAATGAATTTCCAAAAAAGTTTCTCAAACATTCCAAACTCTGAACAATCTCATAACTTATCTGTTGTCAGAGGACTGAATTCAAGTTTTATGACTGGCTAACATCTGTGGGCAGTGTGTGGTTTCTTTTTTTAGTGTTAACAGAGCCTCAGGCAATGTGATGTAGAAAGTGTTGTTTCTTAGGACATCTTTTTCAGTGTTTCTGTCAGGTCGAATGTTATGCATGTTCTGGTTCTTCAAAAATAATGCTTACTCATATACAAAGTTACATTTGTATGGTATTAATGTGTTACGTATGAAATAGAGCTCTGTATTGCCAACTATCTCACACATCACTATACAGTAATCTTTTTATGTGTACTATACACAAATACATAACGATTGATGCATCACAATCATAATTAAATCACAACGGAAACATGTGAGATATTGGTTTCTGTCTCTCATGCCATTAGCGCCATTAATTTAATTGTTGGAAATTATATGCATGAGCACATAAAAAACATCAATACGAGGACCTGAAGTGTTGATGCAGTATTGAGAGAAATGGAATTACGATATATAATATTGTATCAGACAGGAGGACAGTCCCGGTATCAAGGGTCGAGCATAGCTAACTGCAGCTCTTAAAAAACCTTAGTCTTTCTTAGTCTGGTTGTTCTGTGGTTTTGTCCTCCAGCCCTCAGAGGTGACAGACCAGCCGATTTAGAGAGACTCTTACTTTAGTGCTTCTGTCACCTGTGGCCTCCAGTGAACGTCTAATTAATTTGAGGCTGTTGCCCTGCTGTTATTCACAGAAATTCTCAAATTCTGGTTAGTCAGTTACCCGCTGGAGATTTTGGCTCTGCTGAACAAAAGTGCTCAATGGTGTACTAGGTTAAAAGCGTGTGATTTTTCTCTCAGCTAGCTTAGAACAATCTGTACTCATGTTTTAATGCCATTGTCGCTGTACAGAATTTTACATGGAAATAGAAGGGTTTTTTAATACTTCCATTCAAAAACTTGAGGTCTGTTAGGTTTTATTTTTTTTAATTTAAAGAACATTTAAAGAAATCTATTATGCTCTCAAAGGCTAGATTTTTTTTAACCAAAAATACAGTAAACCTTAATGTGAATTATTATTACAATTTAAAAGAACTGTTTTCAGTTTTGAAATGTTTTATTTTAAAATTTAATTTAAAAGTTTTTATTTTGTTATTATCAATGTTGAAAACATTGTTGTGCTGCTTAATATTTTTGTAGAATTTATTTGAAATAGAATTCTTTAGTAAAACTATAAATGCCTTTGCTGTCAATTTAATGCATCTTTGATAAAAAATCTTACTGGACTTTTGCACGGTAGTGTGATTGAGCAGGACACTTTTTTTTTGTGTGTGAAACATTTTGCTTGAAAAGTGTGCTTGGGCTATCTTTATTAAAAATAAAGGTCACTTGTATATATATATATATTTTTTTTACCTAATGCAATGACATTCATACATTTTTAAAAGTGGCCAGAGTAACCAAATACTTTTTAGTGTCACTGTTTTCCTCTGTGATTCAGGGACACTAGATTCAGTATTGACAACCTCCTTTCTGTCTCTCACACTCTGTATTTCTCTCTTTTTTCTCAAGTGCTCTCTCAGAAGAAGAGAAGTCATCTCTCCGTGCTGGTCTCATCACTAATTTTAACGAGACGGTCAACCAGGTTAGTGTGTACATACATACAGTTATACACCCACAAACACACACTTGCCACATGAAGAGAAATGCAGTTCATTCCCTGACCATATGCTCTACCTGTCCTGTTTATGATCAGTCATCCAATAAAATGAAATATCAGACATGATTGAGTACCATTAAACTCCTCTGTTTAGTGAGAAGAGTCTGGGAAGTAGTGGCCTAATGGTTAGAGAGTCAAAGGTTGCGGGTTCGAGTCTCGTACCGGCAGGGATTGTAGGTGGGGGGAGTGAATGTACAGCGCTCTCTCCCACCTTCAATACCACGACTGAGGTGCCCTTGAGCAA
>NW_015552678.1:200052-218922 GCF_001515605.1 Sinocyclocheilus anshuiensis
TGCACTTTGGATGGGTTAAATGCAGAGCACTAATTCCAAGTATGGGCCACCATACTTGGCCACATGTCACATCACTTTCACTTTCACTTTTTAAAATCTGTGATTCTAGTGAAAGATCAATGGGCCTGTAGTCGAAAAGCACTTAAAGTCTGTGCTGTAATGTGTTGTTGAGCAATCCTGGAGACATTGATTTTTTGGGGCAGTTTTATACAGTGCACTCATACTCAGTGCACGTTATACTCAGTGCACGTCACTCATAGCATGTGCCTATATTGTGCGCTATATCGAATATTTTGATATCGTTATCGAAGAAGATGTACCGTCGATAAATATCGATACTGTTTTATCGCCCAGGCCTACGTGTGGTTCATTCGCACGGGATAAGCAAAGCATGTGATTTTACTCAAATTTACTGACTTATCTCCCGGATATGATGTCAAGGCTTTGAGAGTCCCATTCTATGGTCCGGTTAGATGGATAAAAAAAAAAAAACTAATATAGTTTCGTGCGCTGTGTCATTTACATTTCACCAGGTTAAAATAATAACTCAAGCTTTATACTTGATTTATCTGTAACTCATTAACCTCAAAACCTTTTCAGCGTTCTCTTTCTGCAAATTGTATGGTGTAGCGATATGACAGCACCCAAAATACTATCAAACACCCCAACGCAGCTCCATTCTTCGCGAAAGATGGATAAAAAGGCACACAAGAAACAAAAACCTCGAAAAATGATATACGACCCGCCAAATGCTGGCCAAATCACAGAGATGCCGATTCACACGGGACTAATAACGGGATTAAGATCACAGATAACCTCCGCAAATATTACAAATTGAAACGAAAATGAAAATGAAACAAATGAAAACAATTGTGCATCACATATACATGCACAGTTTTTCCAATGAAATTATTAGTGGGTGATGAATATGGTAGTTCTGTCATCTGGTTACATGTAAAAATGGTTTAAAAAAGTAAAATATGTTAAATTATAAGTCTCCTCCTTCATTACTGCCACAATGTCAAGGAGATTTAATTGCTGCTTTAATGGTGGTAACACTTCTGCATTTATGGATATTGGATTAATTAATTTAATTATAATGGTTAATTAAAATCTCATAACCATTTAAGACGTGTTTGAAAGGGCTAAATGCCCACTGGAAGTGATGACTGTTACTTCAATAGTCATTCATTTCATATTTAAATGAATATTGATGTATTCACAGCCAGCTGTGAAATCTGCTGCTGGATGCGTCCTTGAAATGTAGCTTTTCTTGCAGATCGCCACACAGATAGCAGTGCTGATCGCTAAAGTGGCACATCTGGACTGTCCTCGGCAGTGGCCCGAGCTGATCCCTATTCTGCTGGAGTGTGTGAAAGTTCAGGACAGCCATCAGCAACACAGAGCCCTGCTCACCTTCTACCACGTCACCAAGACTCTGGCCTCCAAACGCCTCGCCACTGATAGGAGACTCTTTCAGGATGTGAGTAGAGCCCTCATGCTCCTTACCTTCAACTGTCTTATTTTCTGCTCAACCATTTCCTTAGGATTTTTTTTTCTAGTTGACTATCAAGTTTATAGACATTGGCTTTCTTGAGGTAAATGTAGTGTTACTAGGGATGTACCGATTACCGGTTTGATGATAAATCATGATTACATTCTCTATGGTTAGTATCACCATTTCACCATTGAAGTATTGTTAAAACCGTATTCGATTACCGCGATTTGAACAATTCAGGATAAATAAATACGATCCAGCAAAAAGGAAAGTTTTCAGTGTGTGCACAGCACACAGAGTACTTTCGTTTTGTGTGAAAACATGGTGGAAAGCTGGGAGGTTTTTAAAGAGTGCTAAGGGAATTATACAATTGAATATATGAATTAATTAATTATATGAATGTACCTCTAAAGTACCTCTGATTCGATGGCATTTTGTTTTCATCTTTGCTCCATCTAATAGGCTACCTAATAAAGTAGTGTGCTTAATCGCAACGCTGCTTTGTCCACGGAGGTTATGGGGAAACAGCTCTAATTCTTCTGTTCCATAAGCGCCACCTAGTGTCAGAGAGTGGTTTTATAGCGAGTTACATTTACATTCAGCCTGTGTGCAGTTTTTGTCTGGCCAAAAAACGGACCGAATTTGCATGCCCTGCTGTAAATTTTGGCCGGTTGATGAAGAACAAGCTTATGTGGATTCTACACATTTAAACAATTCGGATATATAGAATTATCTTTGGAGCAGATAAAATGCCTATAACCATTTATTAATCAATTATCATTTTGACTTAACCCTTTTCTTTATTTAAAGGTTAAAATGTGAGATTTGCCATTTTATTCAACTTTTTCAAAGCTTTATTTGAACATTTCGTACATTTTATTAGATAAACTGTTGCCAGTCACGTTGTCATTTAAAATTCAGACATCATTGGTAAGGTAATGTTATTGTTTTAGTGTTTATGTAAACAAAATTTGCATTTGTTGTTTGTTGATTTTAAATATAAAACTTGGTGAAACGATTTATGTGTCACTCCTTTTTGGACATTTCCAGCACATTTTAACAATAGTTTGTTAAATTGTTTCCAATTAAAAGTAACAAAGCACAGAGCTTACTGTGAAACAGCATAAACTGAAAGATTGATTTGAGATTCAAGAATGCATATCACTATCAATTAAAAACAAAACCAATATTGCATATCCATTACAAGGGTCCACATGTGTTTACCTCTTGTAGCTTATTTATGTTGCATGTGTGAAATAGTCACTGACAAAGTCAAAACACACTGTCAGAGAAATGCTTTTTTCGGACAATGAATTTGGCCCTCCAAAACTATTTCAGGCCGAAACTGAAAATTGCTGTTTCTGCCAAAATTCTTTTGGTTGCAGAAATGTTAGTGCATCGCTATAATTTTGTATTTTCTGTCTAATATAATGCATGCATTACAAATATATGTGATGATTTTAGAAAGAAATTGCTGTTATTATTGTTTTTTAATACATGCATTCAAATAATTGCAAAATATCTATGTATTAAATTAATAATGTAGTATTGTGGGTGTGTGTGAGAATGCGAGAATGCATTCATACACGCATGAATTTATTAATATTCATAATTATTGCTATCATAATTATTTATTTAGTTTTTTATTTATTTGCTGGGCATGGGCCTTTTTTGTCAACCTTCTTTGATTAGAGAGCATCTCAGAGAGCAGCTTTCATTGACATGGACAATCAATTCAATTCAATCAATTCAACTCCACTAGCATGTGCCTCTAGGAGGCACTGTTCAGCTGCGCTCATGCACAACCCCCTGTCCTAGTTCACCGAGCATCCCAGATGTATCAGCAGATGTTTTGACTTGGAGCTGCATCACATTTCCCCCTCCTCTACATTTCCCTGATGTTCTGACTGGCTGCTAGAATTGCGGAGATAAGACACCTGTACCTTCCCATGTTGTAGAGAGACTAGAAATTTGACAAGTGATTTATCATTTGTTCATGTTAATGCAGGCCCTTTCTTCTCCACTAAGAAATGATTTTCATTTAACCTTTGAAAACTCTTTTCTCAACATCATAATGTGAAGAGCTTCCTTAGAACAGTGATTCCCAACCAGAAAACTATTTTACTTTTGCTTTGTTAAAACTGTAAAACATACATCAAGACTTAGTGATATTATTTTTAAATGAGAGCCAATTAAATCTTGAGAATGTTTCTGCATGAGTTCCTCTTGAACTCTTAAAAGCTCATGCATCTCATTAAAGGAAAAAATGCTTGGGAAGTCTGTTAAAGTCAATTATAGTAATATTAATCGCTTCATTATTATAAATAATAATGATGAATAATATCCAAAATAATACGAGTAAGTGATTCAGTGTTAATGAATAGATGTTATTGAGGGGTTTTGGGGGTACATGAGACAAAAACACTAGTTTAAAACACTAAATGGCAAATAATAATAATTATTTTTACAATCATATTTCTGAATTAAGAATAAAATGAATGCAAAAAGCTCTGCAGCAACATTACATAATTATTTAACTGTGCGCTTAGTTCACCCAAAACTGTAAATAAAAGGATATTTATGTCTCAAATGTGTTTTTGATCATATAAATGAAAGTCAGTTGTAGCCGTTTGGCTTGATTACCAACATTCTTCAAAATATCTACTTTTATGTTCCACAAAAGAAAGTAAATTATACAGGTTTGAATTAACATTGTTGACAAAACTTTTATTTTTGGTATAACTGTCCCCCTTTAAAGATGCTATTTGACATGCTGTTTGGACATAAAAGACCTCCAGAGAACAGGTTACTTTTCATATAGGCTCATAAAGCACTGTCCAGGCTCACTGTAATAAAACAAGATTAATGAGTAGTGGGTGTGGACAGGCTAACAAGACTGAATTGAGTGTCCATATGGGAACTATAGTCATCAGCCATAGTCATAAACAGATCTGATTTTATTGTGTTGGCATAAGGCTCACCGCCGGCATCACACTAGCCTTGAGGTTTTCGGAGAGGAAATCCGTGACTCACTAATTCAAAGTAGAAATGCGCTTCAGCACATCAGTTGAGCTGCACAGTATGTGGCATTTATGAATGCGCCACAAGTTCATTTTGAATTCATGACATGGTGCATCTAAAGGTGTGACAAACACAAGCTCCTCTCATCCAGGTGCTTGTCATATGGGATCTTCTGTGATTGTTGGTGATCAGTATGCATGTTACATGCGCAGTTATATTATGCTCTCAAATAATTGAAAATTCTGAGTTGATTTAAATAAAAATTATAGACTGGTGAACAATCCATTCTATAAGGTCGATAAAGAGAAATATTTTCTCTGAATATCATGGCAATGTTTAGACAAAAATGTGTACTCTTTTTTTCCCCTCTATGGTTTTCCACAGCAACATGATGACAGTAGCTGTTTTAATATCCAGAGGTTTAAAGACATTGATGTTCAGACCACAACAACCAGCATGCAACCTCTGTTTTTAAAAATGCTTGTCTCTGTTTTGAGTGAGTATTTACAGAAAGAAAACATGTCTGAAGTTGTACAGTATGAAGCTGACAGCAGTTGATATAATTGGTCTCTGAGTGCAAGGATAATTTAAAAGCCTTCGCAGTAACAAAGAAAAAGCAAAAAGTAGTGCAGCAGAGAGTAATATATTTTCATAGTTACATGAAAATTTTTTTTTGTGTATTTTGTTGTTTGCATCTGCTGCATCGACATGGATCAGGCTGGCTGTACACTGAAATACTATATTTTTCATTAATCTGCAATACATTGAACAGCCACAACATTAAAACTACTGACAGATGAAGTGAATAATTGATTATATCATTACAATGGCACCTGTCAAGTGGGTTGAATATATTAGACAACAACTAAACAGTAAGGTATTGGATTTCATTTGTTGGAAGCAGGAAAAATGGGTCAAATATTGATGGCTAGAATAGATGATTTGGGTCAGAGCAACTCCGAAACAGCAAGTCGTGTAGTGTGTTTCCGGTATGCAGTGGTTAGTACCTAAAACGTGGTGCAAGGAAGGACAGCTGGTGAACCGGCGTCAGGTGGCCCAAGGCTCACTGATGCACGTGGGGAGCAAAGGCTAGCCCATCTGGTCGGATCAAACAGAAGAGCTGCTGTAGCTCCAATTGCTGAAAAACCTAAAGCTGGCCAGGACAGAAAGGTGTTATAACACATAGTGCATCACAGTTTGCTGTGTATGGGAAGAAGGCAGGCCGGCGGAATGAAGCAGTGTTATGCTCTAGGCAGTGTTCTGCTGGGAAACCTTAGGTCCTGGCATTTATGTGCATGTACCACCTTCCTAGAGATTGTTGCACACCACATATACTCCTTCATGGCATCGGTATTCCTTGCTCTCGGTGGTCTTTTTCACTGCACCCTGCCACACTGCAGAAATTGTTCGGGAATGGTTTGAGGGACATGGCAAAGAGTTCAAGGTGCTACCTTGGCTACCAAATTTGGTTCACAATCCGCTTGATGTGCTGGACCAAATCCAATCCATTGAGGTCCCACCTCGCAACTTACAGGTTTTTATTTAATGTCTTGTTGCCAGATACCACAGGACATGTTCAAAAGTCTTATGTCTCAAAGTATTAGAGCTGTTTTGGCAGCATGAGTGGGAGACAGGTGGTTTTAATGTTGGGGCTGATCAGTTTATATTTCCATAGTTATTGGTGATTTTGACTTTTGTCAATGTTGAAAGCTTATAGTATTCTGATTGATTTGAATTAGTTGAATAAATGCTATAAATATTGTAAAATTTAATTCTAAACAACAGACAACACATACATTTAATACGGTAATTCTAAAAATGCCCATACAAAGGTAAAAAATGCCTCTGAAAATCAGTCCAATGGGGAAATATTGGCCCTTTTTGGACAAGTACATTTCTGACACTGTTTTGAATTCAAGTGAGTAAAAATTGTATTGTCTGGTGAGTTTTTGGTTTTGTACTCGATGTGAATAGGCCTTAAAAGTGAGTCAGTGTTTTAAAGTAGTTTACAGGTACAGTTATATCATGTGGCATCTTTTCATTATGCTTCCCATCTGGTAAGAGATATATCACAGTCAAGCCCAGAGCACTTATCCATACACGTTGTGGGTCCTGAACCCCTCAGCATCATATTCAGTATTCAACAAGCTTTCACTTGCTTTTGGAGGCTCCTGGAGCTCAGTAATATTCTACAGTGGTTGTATTGTAATGAGACATGCCAGGTGCTTTGCTGTTGATAACTCTCAAGTCTAGAGGCCCAATACACCTCAAAGCTCCAGAACTGATATTTCTTATGGCATATTCCTGCCATAGGCATATTTAATTGTGTGCACATGCGACAATCTTCATCTGGAGGTGGGGAGTGTATGTAAACCACAGCTGCACGCTGTATTCCTCAATATTTAGCAACTTGGGAGCAAAGTTGCTTGTAATCTTTCTTCTAATGAAACTGCAGAGAACAAGCATCTTCTGTTAAACCGTGATATGAGCGCTGTGTATTGTGAGGAATTAGCGCAAATTTTCCCACCTGTCTTTGTAGCAAAGTTTTTTCAAATTGACTGTGTTCCAAAAAAAATTAAGTCTACTTGGATATAAAGATGATGGATTGGCTTTGCTCACCGCACTAATGGCAGCGATTTGTTTCAGGTAGTTTTGAGTCACTTCGAGGATTTATTTGCTAATAAACTTTAAGAAGTGAAATCTGCCTCTTTGCTGTAAAGATAAACTTAGCGCAAAGATGATTTTGAAAAATGGCGTGTGCACTTTTTTTCCCTTCTACTTCTTTTCGGGACATTTTTCTAGTATTTTTTTCTGTCTTGTGTTGTAAATTAGTCTGTGTTTATTGAGTGCTAGAGTGAATTCACAACCTAGGTGAAGAATAGATTAAATAAATCGTCATCATGGGGAGAAATCAGACTAACCTTGAGCACTGTGAAACTGGGATGAGCGCTTTAATGACAGTGCTATAGCAGCCACGCTTTCAGTATTTCATGTCAAACAAAGCATTGAGGTGCAGAGGCCAAAAGTGTTGTCCGGCTTTATCAGGCACTTTACATAACTTGGGCCCTGTTTACAACTGGTGTTAAAGAGCCGTCTTGGGCAAGGAGGTCTATAATACCTTCAGAAAAACATCTGTTGGCATTCTAATTCATCTCAGTACCAGCACATCTACTATATTATATTGTCATATTAGTGATATTGTGCTGTTTACAAAATTGTTTTTATTTGAAAACACTTTTGAATGGCTGTCATTGGAGAAAGCTACACTTTTCAGCCAGACTGTGGCTAACAGGACCATGCTACATGCCTTGCTTTTGTTTTTTGTTTTGTTTGGGCTTTGTGTTTTTTGTATTGTTTGGGTTTTGTTTTTGTTTGGTTTAGTTTTGTCTTGACTTGACAAAGACTGTTGTTTAGTTTTGTTTTGTCTTGACTTTACTAGACTATTGTTGTTGTTGTTGTTTTTGTTCTGTTTTATTTTAATTAGTTTCATTCTATTTTGTTTGGTTTTGTCTTGACAAGCCTGTCAGTTTTTGTTTGTTTGTTTGGTTTTGTGTTGACTTGACAATACTGTCGTTTTGTTTTTAGTTTTGTTTTTAGTTTTGTTTGTTTTGATTTTGTCTTGACAAGACTGTTCTTTCGTTTTGTCTTGACAAGACTGTTGTTTTGTTTTTTGTTTGGTTTTGTCTTGATTTGACGACTGTTTATTTATTTTTTTTTTTTAAAAGACCGTCATTTTGTTTTGGTTTGATTTTTTTGTTTTAACTTTTGTGTTTGTTTTACTGTTTTGTTTTCAAATTCGATCATAAAGGTAAATCTTGAGAGGGTGATCAGGAATTTTGTCTTGTAGGAGGCTAACTTGCATGTTATATTTTGAATTAATTCACAATATATATATATATATATATATTATATCAATCACTGATATTGGTATTTTTGCAGAATTTTGTTTTTAATTAAAAGGAGTAAAATTTTTGGTAGGTGAGATAGAAATCTCACCTGTATTTGTACCTGTATTTAGCACTGCCCACTTTGGATCACCCAAAACAGATGATAATATCAAATGCATATTCAGTCTAATCATCTAATGGCTAATCATCATGGCAGCAGGAGGAGGACACTGTCAAGTGTGAGCATTTACACTGGAGTATACCCATTTAAGTTAGACCAACAATTTAAAAAACTTTCCCTGACCTCAATTTTGGGCAAGGGCAACTGGCACTGAAACAGCTCCTCATCTTCACTGCTCATTTTCAATTCTGATTATTTTCTCTGTCAGTTTTCGGAAGTTGATGCAGAAGTTGATGTCAGCCACACACATTTGTTGGGAAAAATGCAGTTCATCGCTTGACTATAAATTCAGAGTGTAGGTGAAATGTTCAAGTTTCTATCAAGAGATTACGCTTAGTTTTCAAGTTAACTTATTTTACTGTGCCAAATTACTTTGGAGCGGAAGGAAATAATTAGTTTGTACTGACTCCTCCATCTGACCTGTAGCATGACATAAGCTGCTGATTCTGTTAATGGTCATGTCATGTTTTGTGCAGTGTTCTCAATGTGGTCAGTAATGATTGGATTATGCAGAATTCATTATGACATTAGGTTATGTCTTATAGATATAAGAATAAGAACTTCAGTTTCCATTGTAATTTAGCAATTACTATACATTCTTAAGTGCATGATATGCTTCTGTTAATGAACATAATTTAAAGATGTGCACTTTCGGATGATTATCGCAGCTGTTCCTTCGTTCTGGCTTTTGGTAATTGCTGATCATTTCACCTGTTGCCAGGCTGTGTTAGCAAGTCCATGTCATACCATATAAATGCACAAATAACAACAAAAAACCCTCATGCTGTTGGAGGGGTTATTTTAAAATGTGCTTCACGGTCTACACATCATTTGCTCTCATGATAACTATCATTTGCCACCTGGTCTTTCCAACAGTTGCTACATCTGCACTACAAATGGCAAATATAACTATTTTCAGCCTTTTGGCAAATGTAAACAGCATTTGCAGTGTAGATCAAAATTTCAATACTAATTGTGCTGAAAAAAAGTGTCTTTGCATATGCACAAATTGGACACCTTTTGCATATTCTACAGATGGTCTTTCATCTGTAAAATGAGGATGTTGACGTCTTTCAGAACAAGAACATTTGCAGTATATCAAATGGCAGTCTGCTGATTGAGGTAGAAGAACTCTATGCTTTTGTTGCTTCTGAAAATGCTTTTTTAAAAGCAAGGATAATAAATCAGTGGCATGTAATGGTGTCTGAAATGAGGAGGCAAAGGCATCTCTCTTGGAGATTTTTTTTTTCAAGTGTTCCAGTTAAATGTGAGGTCTATGCTTAAATTTAGAGATGTAATATTTAAATATGAATTGATTTAATTTAAAGGAATTGTAATTATTAATAGCAATGCACTTTTTCTTATAAGTGAATTAAACTGAATTAAATTAATTTGAATTTAGAGACAGCATTTTAGGACACCTAAATGCTGTAGTGTCAGATATTTTAAGGCTGCATTTATTTTGTATCAAAAATACAGTAAAAACAGTACTATTGTGAAATATTATTGCAATTTAAAATAACTGTTTTCTATTTAAATATATTTAAAATGTAATTTATTCCTGCGTTGGCAAAACTGAATTTTCAGCAGCCATTACTTTAGTCTTTAGTGTCACATGGTCCTTCAGAAATAATTCTAATATGCTGATTTCGGTTAATTATTTTAATTAATTAATTATTTTTTAAATCTATTTTTACTGTCAGTTATCTTTTATTATTATTTTATTTTTTTGAGGAGATTCTGACTTGTTTAGGCAGTGCCCCTGCAATAAATGCAGTTGTCTGCAATGCAGTGGGCAAAAACAAATGAGAATTCGTGATGTATGGAATTCCCAAGGTCACTTTTCAATATATAGAAATGTTTTGTGTTATCGTCCTGTCCATTGTGGACAAATTCTTATACCTGCATTCCCCAACCATCAGTTCACTAGATGCTCAGCCTGTAGCGACAGGTGTTTGTGCCTTCTGCAACCCTATGGCTATTGCAGTGGTGTAAATGTTGTGCCACATGTGCAAGACCTAAGAATGTCCAGGAAAATACAGTATACTGGGATCACAATATCATGTGTTACAGCATCACTGACAGCAGATTAATATGATCCTGTTGAATTAGATTTGACAGAAGAAACCGTTCTGTAAACCTCAATCGGGAGTCATTATTGATTGCTTGTAAGAAGGTGTGTGATACGAATATAGATGTTGTTTTTATGTGAAATATAATTAAATAAATATGGATTTTGTTCCCCCTTGGTGATCTTGCTTGTGGAAACCTACAGAACAGGCAGTATAAACAGTAATGCAACACCTTTGAGTTCTGATGTAATGTGTAGAAATGCACTTTCCATGTGCAGGCTAAAGTTAACTATCACTTAATTACTCTACTTTTTGATTCTTCTGGATTGTTCCTACACTAAAACTATCTTTAAAACACTGTATTTTTTTAAATTAAAGAAGTCTCATATGCTCACCAAGGCTGCATTTATTGGATCAAAAATACAGTAAAACAGTAATATTGTGAAATGTTATTACAAATTATAATAACTGTTTTCTAATACAGTATATTTTAAAATGTAATTTATTCCTGTGATGTCAAAGCAGAATTTTCAGCATCATTACTCCAGTCTTCAGTGTCACATGATACTTCAGAAATCATTCTGATTTGCTGCTGATGAAACATTTATTATTATTATCAATGTTGAAAACAGTTACTGCTTAATAGTTTTGTGGAAACTGTAATACATTTTTTAAGAATTAAAAAGTTTTAAAGAATTTCAGCAACATAATAAATGCCTTTACTGCCAGTTAAATGCTTTGATCAGGTTAATGCTTTGTTGTTGAATAAAAGTGTTAATTAAACAAACTTCAATTAACACTTAAAAAAAAAATCTTACCCGAAACATTAGATATGTATGTGTTAAAGCGATAGTTAATTCAATTTTTTTCAATATTCAGTCACACAGGGAAAAAGTCACATATTTTTGAAAGACATGAGGGTGAGTAAATGATGACAGAATTTTTTCATATTTTATCCTGTATATTTATATACAGGATCAAATGTTAACCTTACGGTGTATTTTTATATTTTATGTTTCTTTCATTTTTGACTAGTAATAATAATTAATGATTTATGCATTTAGCAGACACTTTTATCCAAAGTGACTTACAGTCCATTCAGGCTATACATTTTATTTTTACCAATATGTAAAAGTAAAAATCTAGACTAAAAATCAGACTAGTAAAAATATAATCCAACATTTGTTCCCAAACAAGCCAGTCCTAACTAGTCCTATCCAGAGATAGCTTAATGTTGGATACATTTGCAGCCATGTTAGGTTTGACACCTTTTTTTATATGTTTATATTTTTTTTTTCTTTTTTTTTTAAAATTTTTACATTAATTGCATGTTTAACAATCGACAATAGAGAGAGTATAGGCTACTATGTGACAAAAAATTTGATTTATTGCCCCTCATAAACCCCCCTCCTCCTACCATAAATGGACACCTGTTTGGACACCTGTTTCTGTACACCCCCCACCCATCTAACCGGACATGTGTTTATCCACCCCAGCGATCCCATGGAATGTATGATTGTTTGGGGATGTGTTTTTGTGTGGTGCTCATTGAAACTGTTCAAAACTATGTGCTTTAAACTTTAAATTGTGAAACGTGGTATGATTATTAAACTTTAAGGCTGCATTTATTTTGTATCAAAAATACAGTAAAAACAGTACTATTGTGAAATATTATTGCAATTTAAAATAACTGTTTTCTATTTAAATATATTTAAAATGTAATTTATTCCTGCGTTGGCAAAACTGAATTTTCAGCAGCCATTACTTTAGTCTTTAGTGTCACATGGTCCTTCAGAAATAATTCTAATATGCTGATTTCGGTTAATTATTTTAATTAATTAATTATTTTTTAAATCTATTTTTACTGTCAGTTATCTTTTATTATTATTTTATTTTTTTGAGGAGATTCTGACTTGTTTAGGCAGTGCCCCTGCAATAAATGCAGTTGTCTGCAATGCAGTGGGCAAAAACAAATGAGAATTCGTGATGTATGGAATTCCCAAGGTCACTTTTCAATATATAGAAATGTTTTGTGTTATCGTCCTGTCCATTGTGGACAAATTCTTATACCTGCATTCCCCAACCATCAGTTCACTAGATGCTCAGCCTGTAGCGACAGGTGTTTGTGCCTTCTGCAACCCTATGGCTATTGCAGTGGTGTAAATGTTGTGCCACATGTGCAAGACCTAAGAATGTCCAGGAAAATACAGTATACTGGGATCACAATATCATGTGTTACAGCATCACTGACAGCAGATTAATATGATCCTGTTGAATTAGATTTGACAGAAGAAACCGTTCTGTAAACCTCAATCGGGAGTCATTATTGATTGCTTGTAAGAAGGTGTGTGATACGAATATAGATGTTGTTTTTATGTGAAATATAATTAAATAAATATGGATTTTGTTCCCCCTTGGTGATCTTGCTTGTGGAAACCTACAGAACAGGCAGTATAAACAGTAATGCAACACCTTTGAGTTCTGATGTAATGTGTAGAAATGCACTTTCCATGTGCAGGCTAAAGTTAACTATCACTTAATTACTCTACTTTTTGATTCTTCTGGATTGTTCCTACACTAAAACTATCTTTAAAACACTGTATTTTTTTAAATTAAAGAAGTCTCATATGCTCACCAAGGCTGCATTTATTGGATCAAAAATACAGTAAAACAGTAATATTGTGAAATGTTATTACAAATTATAATAACTGTTTTCTAATACAGTATATTTTAAAATGTAATTTATTCCTGTGATGTCAAAGCAGAATTTTCAGCATCATTACTCCAGTCTTCAGTGTCACATGATACTTCAGAAATCATTCTGATTTGCTGCTGATGAAACATTTATTATTATTATCAATGTTGAAAACAGTTACTGCTTAATAGTTTTGTGGAAACTGTAATACATTTTTTAAGAATTAAAAAGTTTTAAAGAATTTCAGCAACATAATAAATGCCTTTACTGCCAGTTAAATGCTTTGATCAGGTTAATGCTTTGTTGTTGAATAAAAGTGTTAATTAAACAAACTTCAATTAACACTTAAAAAAAAAATCTTACCCGAAACATTAGATATGTATGTGTTAAAGCGATAGTTAATTCAATTTTTTTCAATATTCAGTCACACAGGGAAAAAGTCACATATTTTTGAAAGACATGAGGGTGAGTAAATGATGACAGAATTTTTTCATATTTTATCCTGTATATTTATATACAGGATCAAATGTTAACCTTACGGTGTATTTTTATATTTTATGTTTCTTTCATTTTTGACTAGTAATAATAATTAATGATTTATGCATTTAGCAGACACTTTTATCCAAAGTGACTTACAGTCCATTCAGGCTATACATTTTATTTTTACCAATATGTAAAAGTAAAAATCTAGACTAAAAATCAGACTAGTAAAAATATAATCCAACATTTGTTCCCAAACAAGCCAGTCCTAACTAGTCCTATCCAGAGATAGCTTAATGTTGGATACATTTGCAGCCATGTTAGGTTTGACACCTTTTTTTATATGTTTATATTTTTTTTTTCTTTTTTTTTTAAAATTTTTACATTAATTGCATGTTTAACAATCGACAATAGAGAGAGTATAGGCTACTATGTGACAAAAAATTTGATTTATTGCCCCTCATAAACCCCCCTCCTCCTACCATAAATGGACACCTGTTTGGACACCTGTTTCTGTACACCCCCCACCCATCTAACCGGACATGTGTTTATCCACCCCAGCGATCCCATGGAATGTATGATTGTTTGGGGATGTGTTTTTGTGTGGTGCTCATTGAAACTGTTCAAAACTATGTGCTTTAAACTTTAAATTGTGAAACGTGGTATGATTATTAAACACATTAGACCAACATTTTTTACTTTAAAATTAGGTTAGCCTATACAATTTTTACCTTATAAACAAATGCCGCCTAAGCCGCAGGAAAAATGTTATTTGTTTTTATTTTAGTTTAGTTTAGTTGTGCACACTTAATTTAGTAATTCCTTTATTTACTCTCAATGTTACACAAATCAGGCTTTCAGACATTTGGTAAGAGGTTTTCATACCTCCAATTTTTCCCTCCTGAGGTTTAAGCACCTCTTTTCACTGACCATTTGTTGAAAAGGGAAAAAAATATTTTCACACCCATTTTTGCGCCTTCTTTGTGAGTGCCATATCCTTTTGTCACACCCTTTAATGCATATAACACTTTACAATTTTCTCCCTCTTTTTTTTTTAAAATTCCGACTTTCTGTAAGATGTCCAGAAACGGGTCATAAATTTTCACTTTTCGTGCATCTCTCGTGGGCATTCAGCCAGGCACGTTGCCATAGTGACAAGAAGGCCAAGCCCCAGTCTGCAAATTGCTTTCTTTACAACCTCAGTGTGACACACACCTTCTGTAATATGAGGGTAGAATATGATGCTTTTCACCATGCAGTGCATTTGAAGTTAATTTCTCAATAACAGCTGCCTTAGTGAATTGTGCTTTACTCTTGATTGCAATATAATTGTAGTTTCTTTCAAGTAGTCATTATTATGTTCTTTCCTCCCCTAAAAAAAATGCCATTTATCATTAAGAAAAGTCATTTATTATGCAGCTCATATATGTAATTAATGCTAATCTATCATCATCTGCTATGCAAAACAGAAAACAGAATGAGTTTTTGTTCTTGTCAGGCAGTTCCTCTGAAGTGCTCTTCAAGGAAAGCGTTACGTGCCGCAGTCTTTGATGACGTGCTTGCATGCTCTCTGGTGGTTTGAGAATATCTTTAAATGAACCGTGGAAGATATTACTGCTGACGTCTCACTGTCCTCAAGCTATGACGAAAAGGTTTTTCTCTGTGTGCTGATTTTGTAATGTGAACTGTATATGAATCACAGTTTTCTTCATACTGTAGGTTGTTTGGTTGGCCAGTTTGCTTTTTTTTTTTTCGTTCTGAGACGTTCTGAGAGTTTTGCTGTCCCCATTATGAAGATTTATGTTGATGGTGTAATGCCTTAAATAAATTAAGCTGTAAAAGAATCACTGCCCTTTACAAATATCTGGCTGCTGCTGTGTGAATATTGATGTCATTCATTTATTATCACAAAATAAACCCCTTCAGGTTTATAGATAATTATGGCTTTTTACCAAATAATTAATACATTAGGCCTGGTAATTTAACACGTTAATTAGATTAATTAATTACGAGGAAAAATAACACGTTAAAATTAACGCATTTAATGCACTTGCCCCGCCCCAGACCCACGTGGGTCCCCTGACATTTCATACAGTTGATTGATAACAAATATGAGGCAGGGCAACAACTCACTGCGTGATGGAGCCTAGAAAACGTAGTTAGAATGTCCCTAAAATTCAAGATATTGGGCAAAAATGCCCCTGTTTGAGTTTTTGTCTCATATTTACATCATATAGTTAAGCAATATCACACAAGCAATAGTGCAAATGTGATACCGATCTTATACAACAGTTCAATAAAAAAGAAGTTAATATTGTGTTATTTTAGACACAATGTTGTCTGTTTTGCTCAATTTTGCCCACGGAAATATAAAGACAAAGCAGAACTGTTCGTCTCCGAGGAACACACAGCGGCATTTCATTTCTTAATGCACGTTTTGAACGAATTGGGTGAATCATTAGGCGCGTTGGATTTGAAGCGGCGCTGCACAGATCGATCGATGTATGACATCAAAGTACCACGAGAGCGATTCAAAAGCATATGGAGCCATCTGCTCGCTATAGCTCTTGCGGTACTTTGATGTCACACACCGATCGATCTGATGGTGATGATCCACTTCAAGTCGAACAAGCCTAATGATTCAATTGACCATTCATAAAGAACCATTTACTTCACTCCTGAATGAATCAGCCATTTGAATTAATCAAATGAATGAATAAATGACTTGATGACTTAATCATTAAAGGTGCCATAGAATGCATTCAATGTTGAGCTCTGCTCTGATTGGCTGTTTCACAGTGCGGCTCATTTCAGTAGTTCACACAGCAGGAAGGAAACACAAGGAAAATATATATTTATTGAAACTGCTTTCGAATGCACGATTGCGTTTTACTTTCACTTTCAAGATTTGCGATCGCACGTGATCTGCTTAAACTACAGCGGCAGTACTTACCACACATTTTACAAGATCAGATGCTTGTCAGTGGTGCTCAGGATCTGTAAATCATTCGCCATCATCCTCAGTCATCTCTCCTTACTCTGTTTATGTGGTAAGTGAAATCTTATGTACTGTAATGTAACAGGCTACAGCTAGCAAGCAGCTAATCATGTCCCTTTAGTGGCTCGAGTTATTTTATTAGAACGTGTTATTTGTTTTCCGTGCCTTTCTGAATACAGACACCAACCCATCCCTGCACATCACATCCCCTGCACAGCCTGGAACATAACATTTATTTCCATGATCTGCCATTTTCGCTATTATCCTCGCTTGTTTCTTCACAAACCTGCAGAACTTATGATGATTTGGCTGTGCAGGTTCGGCTGGCGGCTGGCATAGAACATGGGCGGGTATATGCAAATGTTGGAGGCGTAACTATTAGTGATCCCGACTGTAACTTCACAGTTGGTGTTATGTTCTGATTCGCCTGTTTTTCAGTGGTCTTTTACATGCATGAGATTTACATAAGAAGGAGGAAACAATGGTGTTTGAGGCTCACGGTATGTCATTTCCATGTACAGAACTGTTATTATTCAACTATGGAGTATCATTTTATTAAAGAAATTATTTCATATTTCCATAGTAATAATAATAAAATTAATAAAATTAATTATTAAAGGTATACTTCACCCACCCAAAAATGACAGTTGTGTCATCATTTACTCAATCTCATGGTCCAAAAGAGTATATGTAATAAATTGTATCAAACAACATATTTCTTGCTGAAGCTACTTTTTGTAATGTCTGTTTGATGCTTTACACACCAATGACTTTAAATTATTTTTGGGAGTAATTTCAGCCAAATTCTCTTAACACCACAAAACAGTTAACCTATCTAAATAAACCACGTTAACATATATAATAAAGGTGTATCAAAGCACATTTCCCGCCAGTCCTGTGTAAACTACGGCACACAAAGTTTTTTTTATTTATTTATCAAGAGAACAACGCAGTCTATAGCTGCTCACTTAAACGATCTTGCTCGTCTCAATCTGCTCAGTCTTGTTAATGTCAGTGCCCTAAACTATGTTATAATGGACTATTTCACATCCAGAGATGAAGGATCAGATGATGAAGTTACTAAAGAGGAGGAGTCCAATGACAGTCTGTTATATGCACAGGTGCGCGAACAGTTGCGCTGCGCTCGCTTTTCTAAATGTAAACTACAATCAGGGCCGTTTCTAGGGATAGGTGAGCTAGGCGGTCGCCTAGGGCGCCACCAGCTGAAGGGGCGCCAATGAGCGCACGTACTGGCACTTTTAGCAGGGTTGTGATAAAGAGTGGCACGGTCACCCTGAAATATGACTGCCCCCACTGGATCTCCCAACATTATTGGGCTAGAGTACTGTCAATCTGACGATGCCTGTATGCCACTAGATCAGAGTGCTGTCAATTGCTGCCTGATTGTTGCATGCAAAGTTTGCATTTGGAGCGCTCAACAACGCCGTTAGATCAATGGGCTCTGTCAGTGCTTTGGCAAGGTAAAACTTTTTTTTGCCGTGCAATAAACCTAAGCTCAAAGGCCAATTTAAAATATTGGTACAGTAAATAAAGTGCACAAAATCAGTATTGTGTTTAGGCAGTATTTGTGGCACTTTTGTGGCACATTTGTCAAAATATTTGTGGCAGATTTGTCCAAAAGGTGTGCGTTTTTTGCGCCAATGCATTGTTAAAGGATCAGCGTGTCATGTAATATTCCCATATCGTTTAAAGTTTGCTGCACAACATTTAGACAAGCCTGTGAATACTGGGAGAATATAGTCTGGTCCGCTGAGACCAAAATTAAACTCTTTGGATGCCATAATACACACCATGTTCAAGGTCAAATGGCACTGCACATCACCCCAAAACATCATGGTGTGGCACAGGCAAAATTCATATAATTGAAGGAAGGATGAATGGAAAAATGTACCAAGACATTCTTGATAAAAATCTGTTGCCATCTACCAAGATGATGAACATAAAATGAGGGTGGACATTCCAGCGAGACAATGATCCCAAACACACAGCCAAGGAAACTCTCATTTGGTTTCAGAGA
>NW_015552678.1:219065-223486 GCF_001515605.1 Sinocyclocheilus anshuiensis
TTTCAGAGAAAGAAAGTAAAGCTGCTAGAATGGCCCAGCCAATCACCTGACTTGAATCCAATAGAAAATCTATGGAAAGAACTAAAGATTAGAGTTAATAGAAGATGCCCATGGAACCTTCAATATTTGAAGACTGTTTGTGTGGAAGAATGGGCCAAAATCACACCTGAGCAATGCATGCGACTAGTTTCTCCATACAGGAGGCGTCTTGAAGCTGTCATTACCAACGAAGGCTTTTGGTATGAAGTATTAAATAAATTTCAGGAAGCGAATTTTTGAATTTCTGAACTTATTTGTATTGTTTTCTTTGTATGTATGGATTACTTGGGTTGTTACGGACATCTGGTGAAAATTTAATGTCAACAGCACCTTTAGAGATATATTTACTGAGAAAAATGGTGATGTGTTCAATACTTACTTTACCCGCTGTATATATTTATTTATTTATTTGTTTGCACAGAGAGGCAAACAAATGTAATGATAAATAATAAATGTACAGCATGTTCAGAAGAAGTGAGCTGCCCTGTCGTGTGAAAATGTAAACAGGCTTGTGTAAGTAAATTGCTCCGTTCAAAGAAAGAGAAGTAATGGGAACCCTGTATTTCTGTTCTTTTTTTTCATGTATCTAAGTTCTTTAAAAAACATCTATGACCTTTGAAACATGTCTACTCTTCATGCCCTATGTTGAGTATTTAAAAAAAAATAAAAAAAATCATACATTTGCATAAAGCATCCATATTTGCCCCATGCCAATCATGTGATTAATCGCGATTAAATATTTTAATCGACTGACAGCCCTTATATATATATATATATATATGAGAGAGAGAGAGCGAGAGAGAGAAAACATTTTTGTAATGAATCATCCATTGAAGGCGAGCGTAGTGAAGAAGGCGCGGCGGCCATCTTGGCCGGGGACTCAGGCGCGGCGGCCATCTTGGCCGGGGACTCAGGCGCGGCGGCCATCTTGGCCGGGGACTCAGGCGCGGCGGCCATCTTGGCCGGGGACTCAGGCGCGGCGTAAGCAGACTCTGAAATGTCAGGCGCGGCGGCCATCTTGGCCGGGGACTCAGGCGCGGCGGCCATCTCATGATGAGAATCTGGAAAATCAGTTGAGACTTGACGAGACTCTAGAAGAGCGGCCATTTTGTTTAGAGACTCTTGTATGGTGGCCATCTTGCAATGAAGCTCTTCAATGGCGGCCATATTGTGAAGAATCTCCTGAGTAACCAGCATGATGTGAGCAGACCTTGGCTTGGCAGGCATGACGTGAACAGGCTTTGGGGAAGTGTCATATTCCTCCTCCATGACACCCACAGTGAAGGCAGAGCCACTCATTCGCAGAGCAAAGTCTATATATTGTTCAAGTGACCATTGTGGGATATTGCGTGGCATTAACTGTGATATGTCCTTAATTAAACCAAAACTAAAAATGTCTTTTAGGAAGGTTTCATTAAAGTCTACCTGGTGACAAAGTCCACAAAAGTCCTCCACATAATCCTCAATGTCCCGGTTTCCTTGGCGAAGGTGAACAAGACGATCTGCTGGGTTCATTGTGGTGGTCAACCGGCCACGACCAGGTGCTCCTTGCAAGATTTCTGACAGAGTAGTGAAAAGAATTATCAGAAGAGTTTTCTAAGAGCCAAAGATCACTTGTGGAGAGCTTCAGAAAGACCTGGAATTAGCAGGTACAATTGTTTCAAAGAAAATAAGTAATGCACTCACCCGGATTACCTTGACGGAGGCGAACTAGGCGATCTGCTGGGTTCATTATGGAGGTCGTGTATTGTGTAATGATTATTCCACTGAAGGCGAGCGTAGTGAAGAACCCAAGAGCAGTTTATTTACAGGTGAACTAAAAACATCCAAACATAATCCGAGATTTATGGGAAACAAGACACATGACTAGGACAACCAATCAGAACATGACACAATGAACAAGAGAACCAATGGCATGAATACATGAGGGCAAGGGAAGCATGACACAAACAGGTTGAAACAAAACAGGGTGAAACAATTACAAAATAAAAGACATGAAAACATGAACATGAACCAAAACCCAAACACCACATTACAATTTTAAATTGTAATATTTCACAATATTCAAATAAAGACTAATTAAATGCAGAAATAAGAAAAAAATTCAGTAAAATTAAAATTAAAATAAAAAACAATTGACTGACCCTAAAACTGAAATGAGCGTATATAGTTTAATTTGTTATTATTAATTTAAATTCATTCATATATTGCAATCCAAGTACCATTTTCTTTGTTAGCTAACATTTTTCACTGCAATTTAATATGCCTTTCTGTATTTTAAGATTTCTGTCCTCTAGCTCTTGAGCTCCTGAGTGATGTTTTTGTTTACTTTGTTTTTTTTTTCACGGCTGGGTTAAAAAATATTGATTTCTCGATTTTAATCGATTCTCATTTTTACGAAACAATATTGATTTTTAAATGCCAAGAATCGATTAGTCTATCCTGTCTTCAGTCAATGAACAGAACATTGTAGCCTCCTATCCAATAAATCGCAATAAGCTTTGCGATTTTTTTACTTTTGATATGAAACAAAGTCTCAAATTTCTAATTTGATTTACTTTATTACAGTATTCAAACTATAAATGCAGGCAGCGTGAAGTGCACGTGAACTGATCATGTCCTCTGCTTTAAAACCAGTTACCACATGAAAGAAACATGAATAAACATTCAAAGGTATGTTACAAGATAGAGTACAACTTACTGCAATCTGTATCATGTCTCATGTAATTGCTCAATCAGTGTTTCAAACATGCAAAGACGTCAGTATAGCAGCTTAACGTCACATTTACCTCAGAAAAACATTCTGTGACCATAAACTTGTTAGTCAGCTGGAAAAATTAACTCTAGAAGAAGCATTTTGCAAAACATATGCACCATATAACATATCATTATTATTTTTTACTGTTCTTTAATATTTAATTTATGTTTGAATAAATCCGTCAAGTTTTTATTAAAGCCAACATTTAAATGTTTATATTTCAAAAAATTAATTGGAGTAGAAATATAATTATGTAATTGTAACTATTTTTATAAAAACTTCATTGAGTGTAATTTAAGTGTTTGTATATAAATTAGTTAAAGGGTTAGTTCAGTCAATAATGAAAATTAGGCTGCGTTTCACTCACCCCCGATGCATCTAGTGTATATGACTTTCTTCTTTCAGACGAATCCAGTCGGAGTTATATTAAAAATTGTCTTTGATCTTTCAAGCTCTATCGTTGTACTCAGCGGGTGTTGCATTCCTTCGGTTCAAAAGACGTGAGATAAAAAGCACCATTCCACAAAAAAAAGTGCCTCACACGGCTCCGGGGGGTGAACAAAGGCCTCCTGTAGCGAATCGATGCGTTTTTGTAAGAAAACTATCCATATTCAAAGCGTAATAATCACTTGAATCTAGCTTGCGCTCACTGTTGTACACGGAAGCAGTTCCGGGGGGATGACGTATGAGGTCAGTGCTGTGCATGCGCGGCTCAGAAGTGACGCACGCGGAGAGATCGGAACAAAACAACGGTCACTAATTAGAAGTAAAAAACGAGGATTTGTAAAGAAGAATGTCGGAGGATTTCGATATAAGCTAAGAGGAGACTTGTTTTCCTTTGCTAAAGTAAGGAAACTTTGCTTCTTTTGATCCTGTAAACAAACGTTGGTTTTCACGAGATGCACCGGCGCATGCGCAACACTGACCTCATACGTCATCCCCCCGGAACTGCTTCCGTGTACAACTGTTGGCACAAGCTAGATTCAAGTGATTATTACGTTTTGGATATGGATACTTTTCTTACAAAAACGCATCGATTCGCTACAGGAGGCCTTTGCTCATCCCCCGGAGCCGTGTGAGACACTTTTTTTGTGGAAGGGTGCTTTTTATATTTGGCATGTACTGTACCTGATGTATATCCAGAATAATCGACATTGAATCGAATCAAATCAAAAATCGAATCGAAAGTTTGTGAGTCAGAATCGAATTGTGAAATTTGTGTCAAAACCCAGCCCCAATGATGAATGAACCTGTGATGCTCTCTCTTAAGGCGGGCGTACACGGTGCGATTTTTGCTGTCGTACGAGCTCGCAGGCGATTTTTTTCTCTCGGGAGAAAATCGCAGATGCTCGCATGGTGGCGGCTTAACCTTCGATATTATAGTAATGTAGTACCAACTGACTCTCATGTACAGTATATTGTATATACAGCATTATATATCATGTATATCATGTATATTACAGCATTTGTTAATTTTTTTTTCCTTGAGAAAATTTGGCATGTACTGTACCTGATGTATATCCAAAATAATCGACATTGAATCGAATCGAATCAAATCAAATCGCAAGCTTGTGAATGAGAATCGAATCGAATCGTGAAATTTGTGTCAAAACCCAGCCCTAGT
>NW_015552678.1:223955-224887 GCF_001515605.1 Sinocyclocheilus anshuiensis
CTGTCATTAGCCCCCTGCCACAAAGAAAACTATTTCGTCCTCAGAATCCATATTTTTATGAATGGTGCGAAACATAATGCTTACATCAGAGTTTGTAAAATCGTAGTAAATTCGTGTCGTGTGTGACTGCCTCCGTACGATTTTCGGATAAACTCAATCGTGACGTGCCAGAGCTCACGACGTTCCGACCTTCAGAATCGCACCATGTACGCCCGCCTTTAGTCTTTGCAAATGTTAGCTGAGATTATAACTGTAAAAAATAGGTTAGAAATCATTTTCATTATTGTCTCTGCAACTCTATTTAGTTAGTTAGCAGCTCCAGTCGTGTTCTCAAAAGCAGACGCAGGTCATGGAGTTCCTGATTTTAGATGTCAAAAAGTACATAAGGAATCATCAAAGAGCTGATGTAGCGTCTTCTAGATCTGCAGTAGGCCCAGGGATGCAAGCAGAATGAAAAATGTGAATTTCTCCCTTGTGAAGAAAATAATTTTGGGTAATCCTGCAGCTTATGCACAGTAGTAGCATTGGGGACTAGCTTTATCTGTCTATGGTGCTCCAAAGTAAAGTTAGCATAGTGGGTGCACCAAATCAAAGATGCGCAGAAGCAGCGAAGACTTGAAGCATATCTGCCAAATAGTTCAATCACATTGTACCTCTGAACACCCCCTAAGAAACTGTCACCAAATGCTAATTTAGCCCCTGTTTTTGTGCTTCTGTTTTTTTTTTTTTAAAGCTGGCGTCAAGCATCTATAGTTTCGCTTGCTCTCTGTGGAATCATCACACGGACACATTCCTACAGCAGCTCTACGCAGGAGACGAGACCAACAGGCTGCTCTTAGCTCCCTGGAGTGTACTCTGCTCTCTTTGAAAGGTACACACACACACACACACACACACACACACACACACACACACACACACAGAGAGCGAGC
>NW_015552678.1:225256-234642 GCF_001515605.1 Sinocyclocheilus anshuiensis
AAGTGCACACACACACACACACACACACACACACACACACACACACACACACACATACAGCCAGTGCTAAAACTCATTGCTTCTTAGAAAATTTCCCAGCCTACGCCTGCAGATTACAGACTTAAGCAGCTATACATAAAAGCACAGACACTGGTTGAGTTGATGTTGCAAGCCACTCACTGCTCTCGGCTGGATAACTTTAGTAGCTTAAAGCCGTCCGCAATCAAACACGAACAGAGAGTCAGGCTTAAAAACGGAAAATATTCTGCTAATTTTAATTACTTGCCTGTTTGTCAGACAAACTCATTCAATCAACATTAATGTATTTGAAAGGATTTTGTGATAAAATGGAAGAAGCAGGTGGTTGCACCCAAACGTAGGTGACTACCACTTTATTAATCCAATATAATTACTTGTCTAAATATTTCATTTTTAATTTTTGTAAAATTAGGGCTATAAATCTAAATAATAAAAATGCCAAAAAGTCGTCCTGTCAATTTCTCAGTGTTTACTTGAAAACTTGATTCTAATATGTCCCTGAAAAGGTGATAAGAAAATTCCTGTATTTTTTTTCTATTGCTTGTAATGTTTCTTTTTTTCCTTTTCTTTTTTTCTTTTTCTTATTTTATTACATGACTGTTTCTTATAATTATAATTGCTTGGAAAGCATGATGGAATCTTTGGTGAGAAATACTTTAATTATACATACCTGTCCTTTTTATTAGGGCCCGAGCACCACGGTGCGAGGACCCTATTGGAATTGCTGCATTTATAATTTTTTTAAAATAAATATTACAATTGCAGTTTTAATGACTATTAAATTAGAGAATGCATGGAATATTTGTGGTTACATTTACAGGAACATTTTCAGTGTATTAAAACAATTAAAGGCAAAATAATTTTTTGAAATAATGAAGACATTAAAAGAAATGGTGACCCATGATATACACTTTCTCTTTAACCATTCATGTAAATCCTAGTAAAATTAGTGAAATAATTATTGTAAGCATACTAAGCATACAGATTGGAATTACAGGGATAGTTCACCCAAAAATGATATTCTGTTATTAATTACTCACCCTCAAACTCGTAAGACCTTTGTTCATCTTCGGAACACAAATTAAGATATTTTTGATGAAACCAGAGAGCATTCTGACCCTACAAATTGTTGAATAATGTCATTATTTTTGTTTTCTTTGTGCACACAAAGTATTTTCGTAGCTTCATAACATTAAGGTTGAACCACTGACTTTTTTTTAACAATGTCCTTACTACATTTCTGGGCCTTGAATGTGGTAGTTACATTGCTGTCTATGCAGGCTCACAAAGCTCTTGGATTTCATCAAAAATATCTTAATTTGTGTTCTGAAGATGAACGAAAGTCTTACAGGTTTGGAACGATATGAGGGTGAGTAATTCATTTTTTGGTGAACTATACCTTTAAGGCTTTTTCTTCATCCTCATGTAAAATACTTTTTAAATATTAACATACACACACTTTTCTTTCTTTTCTTACCCATTATTAGCAATACAATTTGTTTTGTGAGACAAATATATGGCATTTATTAAGTAACAGTTGTATATTTATTTGTTCCACTTGCAGTTCTTCGGAAGCTTACTGTGCATGGATTCATTGAGCCGCACAACAACATGGAAGTCATGGTAAGTTCTGGAATATTTCAAACAATAAAAGAAGGTCTATCATCATTTATATATAATAGCAAAATAGTTTTGTTTCTAATATTTACTTACTGCTTGTTTAGATGTGATCTCAAAGCCAGGGCTGATGTTTTTTTGTGTTCACTTTTTAAACGGCTAATCACACTTTTTAATCACACTTCTGCACCCATACCAACTAATTTTGAGGAAATGCAGGTTAAATTGTGAAAACCGAGTAGTTGTTTGCAAGGAAAATCAACCTGGGGGGTTATGATGTTGGAGTTCTGACATTAAAAAGAAATCATTGCACATAAATGAGATGCTCATTCATTCTCAAGTGGAAGATGGGGCTTGGGAAAAAAAAAACGGGTCAATGTGAATATTTAATGTATTACATGTGTCCTGTGGTAATTGTGCATTAAACATTAGAATATCTTTCCTTGAAACACAACATTTTGTGTTGGCACGTGCAAAATAATAGTGATTTATTTGTTCATTTTGTTGTATTTAAATGGGTTAACTGAGAGTTTTGTCACAGCATAATCTGAATGTGAGGAGAATTTGCCGGCACAAAGCACATGCTGAAGTGCAGCCAGCCTCTGCAGGAAGCCCATATGGTGCCTTCATCTCTTAATGCATCTGTGGGAGTTAGCTTATCAGAGATCATTTTCACATTACAATGATGCGAGCCTTCCTAAACCTTAATGAGTCTTTGAAAAAACTGAAATTGGCAGGAAACAATGAGTCAAAGAAAAAGTTTTGTAGCATTGACAGTACAGTGCAACAGTGCAGAAAAGATTTCATGTAATAACTGTTACGCTGAGCTTTAAAATGTATTTGTTAGTCTCAAAGGACAGTTAGGATTGCTTCATATACACACATACTGTCTATATATAGTACATAGAGATGTCTTTATAGTAGCGCTGGGTGATATATTAAATATTCACAGTATATTCATATGAATTTGACATTCCCATTTCTTCCCTTTCTGCTTCAGAGAAGATCCCATTTTTATTCTAAGTTTATATATTCAACCCTTGATCCGGCAGTCCATTTGTTATACTGTCAGGACGACTACGTCTTTGGAGCCTGTGCCACTGACATTTTGAATTTGAGCTTATTAGTTGCGGTAAAGGAAATGATGATGGCACCATTGTTGATCCATTCTGAAGGTAAGACAACTCAAAAGAGAATATTTTCAATGAGCTGCTGCCTCCGGCTATCAATCAACTGCCAAGCTACAGAAACACGGTGATCTCCCGGTAGGGCTGTAGCTCTCTTGTCTCTCTGGAGACTCTTGGACTTTAATGTCATCTTTCCTGCTCAAAGCCAGACAGTCAGTGTCATAAAATATCCAACTTTTTCCCAATCCCCTTCATCCTCAGTACATCATTACTCCATCATTATTAAACGCAGAACATCTTTAGTCTACCTTTGACTGAAGTGGACTTCACACGGTGTTCAGTCACCAGTGAGAAATCACATCGCAGGGAGTACAATTTTTTTGTTTAAACTGCTAATGGCAAAAGCATATAACAGGAAGTAGAGAGGGAAATATACTTACCAGTCAGTCACTGATGGAAATCGGCTTAGCGCAAAATCTTGTCTTTATATGATATACATTCAGGAGTATATATTATTTTTTATTGTTTGTTGTATAAATTTATATAAAACTTGCTGATTACTTGTATCTTAAAATATATACAGGAATAGAGTGTTTGAACTTTAAATATATATCAGGGTTATTATTGTTAACTAAAACCAAAGCCAAAACCATAAAAACATTTTCATTACTTGAAATAAAATAAACATTAACTGAAATAAGAAGTGTGTTGTATATTTCAGCTAGTTGCCAAAGCAAGTTAAGCAAGTTTAAGTTACAGCACTCAATAACTAAATAAACTAAAAAGTAAAACTAAAACCTAACATTTTATAAAAACTACAATAGACATATTAAAAAACTAATAAAAATGACAAAAATATAAAAAATATTAAACTAAATTAAAAAGAAAACAATAAAATCCAATTTAAAATATTAACAAAAACTGCTAAACACTAAATAAAATAATAATATATGCATATTATATGTAATGGTTTTTCATATTAATATTTATATATAATTTGTTTTTACATTAAAAAAGAAAATTTTCATTCTGTTTTTTGTTCTTAAATTATATAAAACCTAATGGTAATTTATATATTAAAATATAGGCTGTATACTTCAGGAATATAGAAACTGTTTATACTAATACTGTTAATGTATTCTTTATAAAAATGTATATAAATACATATTGATGTATTTAATACATTTAAGTGAAATATGGTACTTTTATATTGTTCGGTAACACTTTATTTTAAGGTGTCCTTGTTACATATGTTACGTGTATTTACAATTATAATAACAATAAATTATGCATAATTATATGCAAGTAACCCTAAGCCAAACCCTAATTCTAACCCTAACCATATAGTAAGTACATGTAGTTAATTAATATTACCCCATACTTAAATGTATAATTACACTGTAACCAGGACACCTTAAAATAAAGTGTAACCTATTTTTTTATTTATTTATATATTTAATGTATTTACAAAATATTCTATATCATCATACTTGAATGTTGGCTGTGTTTGAAATTGCATGGCATTGAAAATGAGTAAGTTTTGTCAGATAGCTCATGCTTTTATGTGTGTGTGCAGTTCATCTTAAAGTCCCTGTAAAGGCAATATTAAATATGTGTTCTGAGTTTGTCACACCACAGAAAAATGTATTATTAACCACTCAGCCAAATTTGAATGATGAAAAAATCCGCCAAGTAAATAAAATAAGTGATCAAAATCTTGAAAAAATGGGCGGTATCCTCTGCTCTCAAACGCTGGTGGCGTCCGGTTTTTTTTTTTTCTTTTTGCGCTGAAATCACGCCTACTTGTGGGAAAGCTGCCGCCTCTATAAAGAAATTGACTGTACATAAATATACACACAGTAGCATTTTCACTTCATTTATACTGCTACAATGACAGTCAGTTAGGCCATTGTTTATTGACTGCAAAGTTTTAGTGTTAAGAGCAAATTTACTGCTGTAATTTACTGTTTGTGGTGCAGAAATTTCCATCTGTCAGCTCAGTGTTACTTGTGCCCTGTGTTGATCAAACTGGTTCCATATATTTAACGACCATTCTAGGATTGTATCCTGGCATGGCAGGCACTCTCTAAATCTCTCCTCCGACACACCACGTAAACAGCCTGTCCTTCTCCAACCTGAGTTAAGATTGCCTGGGGCTTCCTGCCAAATCTACCTTCAACATGACCCAAGAAAGCCTAGATGTTGTCAGCACCAATAGCACCGTGGTCGCTAACCACACCTGATACCAATGTTTCATTTACTATCTCTGTCTGCATCCCTAGGGCTTCCTCAATGCAGTCTTTGAGCGCCTAAAGCAGTTTCTAGAATGCTGTGAGTAATGCATGCTTTTCTCTTTTTCTAATTCCATTGGTGTTTTTGAGTTGTTTTTTCCATCGACAAACTTTTTAACATATACACTTTTTATGATGTAGTAAATTGCCTGACATAAACACATTAATAAATCCTGAATAAAAATTAATATATTCAATATTAAATAATATAATATTATTATATAATATAAAATATATATTTTTTTATATATAAAATGTATTTATTAATTTATTTAAATTAATTTCTTTAAAAGAAATATTACTGACCCCAAACTTTTGAACAGTAAATTAATTAGATTTTAAGGTGCACTGAGGAATTTTCTATGTTGTGCTTAGTTTAAGTTTTCAGTTGATGCCATAGTAAAAATGTGCTATTTGCAGTCAGCCATGATTCATTCTGTCAGCAAAAGTATCCAGTAACAGGAGATTACTGCGATAAAGCAGGTAGCATTTGACTGGTCATGTGATATCAACCTGTCTGTTCCCGTGAGCCAACCAACTCTATGTACAACAGTTAGGCTACTTATATGACAGTTAATTAAGTATTTTTAGTACTATTCATTTCTTTGTGGAAAACTTTTTTTTTCACAAAGAAACTAAGAACCCCTTTAAGGACCTTTTTCCCTTCACAATGTACCGTGAGACTTTTTCCAATTAAATTTTATTCAAAGCTATTCCCATTTGGGAAATAAAGTGCTATTGTATTGTAGCAGAATTGGATTTGGAGGAAAAACCATTTAGGAGAAATAAACATTTGATTTGAGGATTTGAAGTTTTTAATCCTCAGCCTATCCAGAGATAACAGCCATTTTTCAGGTTACAGAGTTCAGTTATGTGATATTGAGTGAAGAAAATAAAATTTTCCTGTTAATTTTTGAATGTCAGTTTAAGTCATTAACCCATCTACAGTTTTTTAAAGACCAATAAATACATTTCTATAAAAAGCTGTGCATTTTGAAATATTACTGGTTCCTTATACTTTAATATGATCTTTTCTCCAGCTTAATCGAAAATAATATTCTAAGTAAAAAAGGATTTGTACGAAAATAACTTTTAGATATTTCTGATTGAGAGCACAAGGTTAATTCTGACGGGCTGGAATTCTTTATTGCTTGAATATAGAGTGCATAGTCAAAGGCCGAACTAATTTATTTCTGAAAGATCACCACTTTAAAGGCTCAAACTAAATTTCTGCTCAAGCAAAAGACAATAATGCCATATCTGAATGGTTTCACCTGGAGACACTGTGCCCTGCTTTTCCCAGCCTCGTCGTTGCATGAGTTATATATCATCAGATGAGACAGAAGCAAGCTGTTATCTACTGGTGATATCACAGGCAATATGTTCTCCTGGCTGGGCCGCAGGTCAGGTTCCATTCGGCCTGTTGCTATTTCAGCGTGGATGAGAGACTTAGCTTATGAGCAAACAGAATGTGAAATATCAACTCTGGGCCAGATAAGGTCCCCCAAATAATCCAGGCTTTTTTGGTTCTATTAATTTCTTCATTTCTCTGCGTACCGAGAAATTGATGCCCAATCCCCTTGAAAGGTTACCCTGCTCTATCACACTGTATCACGCTGTCCTGAGTGCTGACTTGTAAGGAAACCGATTAGTCTTTGCCGTTTGGGGCTGCTTTTTTGTTTTTGTAATTTTTGGCTTTCGTTTGACTGATTTAGCCAATGTGATCAATGACAAGTGATGCTTTAAAGACAAAGTTCGCCTAAAAATGAAAATGCTGTTGTCATTTACTCACCCTCATGCAGTTCCAATCCTAAATGAATTACTTGCTTCTGTGGAACACAAAAAGTGAATTTTGGCCCCTCTTTGTCATATAATGAATGTGAATAGGAGCTTTTTCACAGTGTAGTCCTAGGAAGCCAGCAGGGTGGTTCCTGGAGAACCAATTTCCCCCTCAGGCCATTTTCCTGGTTGCATTCGCACCGACTGTGTCACTGGTAGTTCCTATAGAACTGTTTTAGACTGTACTCTGAAGTAGGAGCTAATTTAGTTCCCCCAAATGGAGAACTAGAACTAAAACCGTTCTTAGTTCCTGTAGTTCAGCCCTGAAAGACAGCGGAGACCAGGACAACTAGATGAGCCCCAGATACAGATCCCCTGTAAAGACCTTGCCTCAGACGACCACCGGGACAAGACCACAGGAACCAGATGAGTCCTCTGCACACGTTTGCTGCAGCCTGAAATTGAACTGCTGGTTTTGTCTGGCCAGAGGAGAACTGGCCCCCCGACTGAGCCTGGTTTCTCCCAAGGTTTTTCTCCATTCTGTCACCGATGGAGTTTTGGTTCCTTTCCGCTGTCGCCTCTGGCTTGCTTAGTTGGGGACACTTCATTTCCAGCGATATCGTTGACTTGATTGCATAGATACTATTTAAACTGAACTGAGCTGGATGATGACATCACTGAATTCAATGATGAACTGCCTTTAACTGAAAAATGAGTGTTTACTATTGTCATTTTGCATTATTGACTCACTATTTTCCTAATTAATGCTGTTCAGTTGCTTTGACACAATCTGTATTGTTAAAAGCGCTATATAAATAAAGGTGACTTGACTTGACTTGACTTGGTGCGAACACGCCAAAAAGTAGGTAGTTCTGTTAATAGTTGTAGGAACTATGAAAAGGTTATTCCGGTGCGAAAGCCCCTACTGAGGGCTGGGGCCGTCAAGCTTCAAAATGACCTTAAAGCACCAAAAATATATTATAAAAAGTAGTTCAGATGTCTTATGCGCTAAGGCTTTTAAAGCAAATCGGAAACTTTATGTGCACAACAGACACAAATCTATATTCCTAGAAAACCCTCCAGTGATTAAGTGGTAATCCGGAACCGGATCAGGCAAACTTGTGAACAAATCATTCAGACAGATTTTGAACCTTCATGAAGAAGAGCTAGATTGGATTTTCAGTGAGTTAGAGCTTGAATTTCGGTCTGTTTGGCCTTTAGAAGACTGAGAATACCACAAATGGACTGCTTTTATGATACTTTATGGAGATTTTTGTCATTTTGGAGCTCGGCAGCTCCAAAAGGTTTTAAACAACATGTGGGTAAGTAAATAATGATAGAATTTGTATATTTTTTTATACTATTTGCAGGCTGGCAAGTTAAACCAGGCAGTCTTTGCAGGGAAAAGCTTGAGAAGACCATCATTTTGTTCACCAAAGTTGTAAGTCTAAAAGTTCAGTCAGTTAGAGGGCAAAGGAAATAATCTAGGCACTTATACTTGAGATGTTGTACTCCTGAACTGTGGTTTAACGTTGCCTCTTATGCTCTTTACTAGCTTCTGGACTTCCTGGAATATCACCCGTGGCCTTTCATACCTCTCATTCAGCGTTCGCTGGAGTTCGCAGTCAGCTACGTGTTCACTGAGGCTGGCGAGGGAGTTGTTTTCGAGCGTTTTATTGTACAGTGCATGAACCTCATCAAGATGATCGTCAAAAACGATGCCTACAAACCTGCCAAGAACATTGAAGGTAAGCAGCGTAATGACTTTGGCATGGCGTGCCTCCATTTTAAAGTACTAGCTTATTCGAATAGGAAATGGATAACAGCCTTTAAACACATCAAGGGCATTTCTGAGTTGGTAGAGGGCAAGAGTGAATCGATGAGATGTTCATAATGAAATCTGGCTGTTCGATCATGACTGAGGTTCCTTAGATAGAAATTTAAGTAAACTGATATAAAAATGCCTCCCGTTTTAATGTTTTATCGCCTTACTAATGGACTGTAGGAGCACATGAGATGTTTTAATGAATGATCTAATATCTTGAACATTACTATATGCATGATTGTATATTAAAGTTATGTTGCAATATGCATTGTAGACAATAAGCCAGAGAGCCTGGAGGCACATAAAATTAAGACCGCATTCTTTACACACCAAACGCTGACGGAGATTGGCAGGAGACTGGTATCCAAATACTTTCTGCTGACAGAGGAAGAGCTAACCATGTGGGAAGAAGACCCAGAGAGTTTTGGTAAATGTGAATTATGAACGCAATAACATATCTGAAGCTGTGAAACTTTTTGTTTGTATTTTTCTGGGCTGTTTGCCATTTGTAATCAGAGAGACGGTAGAGATAATAATAATAATAATAATTCATTACATTTATATAGCGCTTTTCTAGGCACTCAAAGCGCTTCAGCAGATATGAGGATTGTGAGGAGGCCATGATGGTCAGAGGTAGGCTTGCCGCGATAGACGGTGCTGACGGTCACTTGCCCACCGTGTCACCGACCCCCACCGTCGTTTTGATTT
>NW_015552678.1:234654-235967 GCF_001515605.1 Sinocyclocheilus anshuiensis
AGCCAAAGGACAGTGCTTGTTTAAAGTATAGTGTCCCCATCACTATACTGGGGCGCTAGGACCCACACAGACCACAGGATGAGCACCCCCTGCTGGCTTCACTAACACCTCTTCCAGCAGCACCTGGTTTTCCCCAGAGGTCTCCCATCCAGGTACAACCCTGCTTAGCTTCAGTGGGCGACCAGTCTTGGGCTACAGGGTGATATGGCTGCCGGGAGTAGAATTGATACACGAGCTGTACGTGGCAGGAGCATCTGCAACTTATTTTGTCTTCTGGGAAACATGTAAGTATTTATGTAGGTTCTGAAGTCCAGTACTAAATGAAAAAATATGATTGTTAATAGGGGTGACCCCGAATAGTCGAAGATTCGATGCTTCGATAGGAGGAGCCTGATTCGACTACCAATCTCACAGTCAAATATTCGCAGAGGTGTTCCGAAACAAGGATCCTGCCATTTTGGCTATATGGGGGTGCTCAATGTCTGATTTCACATAGTGTGAATAAATCCAACCACCCCTATAGATTTAAGTTAAGTTTCCCTTTCCATAATCCGTGACCGACAGAGAAGCATCTTAGTGGCAGGGATTTCAATCTTTAACAAGACTCAAACTGACACAGGCAGAGTGAAAGACTGGATTTTTTTTATCAGGTGATTTCAAAACATTTCAGCCGGTTTATATATATCGTGTATATATTATTTATCTCGTAAAAGATGCATTTGGTAACAGTCGAATATCCGCTGAGGTGTTATAATCATGCCATTTTGGCTTATAAAGGGGTGCTCAAATGTCTGATTTCACATACTACAAAAAACTACCGGTTTTCTCCCAAAAAGTTAATATACTGCCTATTATGATAATGCTGTAAATAAGAATCTTTAAATAAATATTTTAACGTGTGTGAATAAATCCAACCACCCCTATAGATTTAAGTTAAGTTTCCCTTTCCATAATCCGTGACCGACAGAGAAGCATCTTAGTGGCAGGGATTTCAATCTTTAACAAGACTCAAACTGACACAGGCAGAGTGAAAGACTGGATTTTTTTTATCAGGTGATTTCAAAACATTTCAGCCGGTTTATATATATCGTGTATATATTATTTATCTCGTAAAAGATGCATTTGGTATTTTGCCCCGCCCCAAACATATGATACGACTATCAGTCGACTATCGGCAAGATTCGAAAATTCCGATTCGACTATGAAAATCCTTAGTCGGGGACACCCCTAATTGTTAAACAAAATGAGAAGAATTTATCATCATCCTATATATACATATATACATACATGCATACATTACATACACCCACCCA